>NC_091308.1:48283087-48310464 GCF_038502225.1 Cherax quadricarinatus | reverse complement strand
GGATCAGGAAGGGCACTGCAATGGATCAGAGAATACCTAACAGGGAGGCAGCAGTGAGTCATGGTCCATGATGAGATATCACAGTGGGCGCCTGTGACGAGCGGAGTCCCACAGGGGTCAGTCCTGGGACCAGTGCTATTCTTGGTATATGTGAATGACATGATGGAAAGGATAGACTCAGAAGTGTCCCTGTTTGCAGATGATATGAAGTTAATGAGGAGAATTAAATCAGATGCGGACCAGACAGGTCTACAAAGAGACCTGGACAGGTTGGACGAGTGGTCCAGCAACTTTCCCCTAGAATTTAACCCCGCCAAATGCAAAGTCAAGATTGGAGAAAGGCAAACAAGACCACAGACAGAGTATAGGCTAGGCGGCCAAAGACTGCAAACCTCTCTCAAGGAGAAAGATTCAAGGAGAAAGATCTAGGGGTGAGTATAATACCGAGTATGTTGCCAGAAGCACACATTAACCAGATAACTGCTGCGGCATATGGGCACCAGTACCTCAGTAAGGAATCGTTTAAGACTTTATTCACTGTGTATGTCAGGCCCATACTGGAGTACGCAGCACCAGTTTGGAACCAACACTTAGTCAGACATGTCAAAAAATTAGAGAAAGTGCAAAGGTTTGCAACAAAGCTGGTTCCAGAGCTAAGGGGAATGTCCTATGAAGAGAGGTTAAGGGAAATCGGTCTGATGACACTGGAGGACAGCTGGGTCAGGGGAGACATGATAACTACATACAAAATACTGCATGGAATAGACAAGGTGGACACAGACAGGATACAGAAACAAGGGGCCACATTTGAAAGCTGAAGACTCAGATGAGTCAAAGGGATGTTAGGAAGTATTTCTTCAGCCACAGAGTTTTTAGGAAGTGGAATAGTTTGGCAAGCGATGTAGTGGAGGCAGGAACCATACATAGTTTTAAGACAAGGTATGATAAAGCTCATGGAGCAGGGAGAGGGAGGACCCAGTAGCAGTCCGTGAAGAGGCAGGGCCAGGAGCTGAGTCTTGACCCCTGCAACCACAATTAGGTGAGTACACACACAGACAGGAAGGCCTCTGGGTGGACAGAACAGAGGGGGATGCCAACAAGGAATATACCAACAAGTTGAGATTAAGACACATGTGCAACATCTGGGTATCTTTATTGTAGACGTTTCGCCATCCAGTGGCTTTATCAATACAAATTCTAGGACATAACTAGAAGACAGTAGAACTATGTATAGAAGATGAGGTAATCAGTCCCTCAACCTAGGAGTAGGTGCGAAGAGCACCATAGTCGTGGAGATTCTGATTCAGAATCTCCACGACTATGGTGCTCTTCGCACCTACTCCTAGGTTGAGGGACTGATTACCTCATCTTCTATACATAGTTCTACTGTCTTCTAGTTATGTCCTAGAATTTGTATTGATAAAGCCACTGGATGGCGAAACGTCTACTATAAAGATACCCAGATGTTGCACATGTGTCTTAATCTCATCTTGTCGGTATTATATACCATTCGTACACATACCAACAAGTGTTAGATGACACACACACAACTGAGGAGGAGGTAAAGAAGCTGTTAAGGGACCTTGATACCTCAAAGGCAATGGGACCAGACATCTCCCTGTGGGTCCTTAGAGAGGGAGCAGAAATGCTGTGTGTGCCACTAACCACAATCTTCAACACATCCCTTGAAACTGGGCAATTACCTGAGGTATGGAAGATGGCAAATGTAGTACCCATATTTAAAAAAGGAGACAGAAAAGAGGCACTAATCTATAGACCAGTGTCACTGACATGCATAGTATGCAAAGTAATGGAGAAGATTATCAGGAGGAGAGTGGTGGAGCACCTGGAATGGAGCAAGAGTATAAACGCCAACCAGCATGGATTTATGGAAGGCAAATCCTGTGTCACAAACCTACTGGAGTTTTATGATAAAGTAACAGAAGTAAGACACAAGAGAGAGGGGTGGGTTGATTGCATCTTCTTGGACTGCAAGAAGGCCTTCGACACAGTTCCTCACAGGAGACTGGTGCAGAACTAGAGGATCAGGCGCATATAACAGGAAGGGCGCTGCAGTGAATCAGACAATACCTGACAGGGAGGCAACAATGAGTCATGGTACGTGATGAGGTATCACAGTGGGCACCTATGACGAGTGGGGTCCAAGAGGGGTTGGTCCTAGGACCAGTGCTATTTCTGGTATATGGGAATGACATGATGGAAGGGTTAGACTCAGAAGTGTCCCTGTTTGCAGATGTGAAGTTAATGAGAAGAATTAAATCAGATGAGGATCAGGTAGGGCTTCAAAGAGACCTGGGCAGGCTGGACACCTGGTCAGGCAACTGGCTTCTCGAATTTAACCCCGCCAAATGCAAAATCATGTGTTGTGTGGGGTTCGGTAAGGAGATAAGAGGGTCGAAGGTAGACACACTTGTTGGAGGGTAATGCTATATTGTCAGACTGTGGTAATGGGAGATGGAGGGAGCCCAGCCTGCCATGTCCTGCCTTCTACTATGCCTATGCGTCGACTGAGGCCAAGGTAGCTCGTCTCGCTCGCTCGCTGCATCCCATGACGTCATACAGTCACAGGCCTAAGGGATCTTCTATATAAACATATGGATGGTACTATAATGCTCATCTAATCTATGCATACAACACATGTAAAGGAGGATCAGCAACTATGCTGACACATGAAGATTGGGGGAAGGGCAAAGACGACCGCAGACAGAGTATAGGCTAGGTGGCCAAAGACTGCAAACCTTGCTCTTGGGGTGAGTATAACACCGAGCATGTCCCTGGAAGCACACACTAACCAGATAACTACTGAGAATAGTGTTCCAATACCTTAGTAAGGAATCATTCAGGACACTGTACACCGTGTATGTCAGGCACCTGTTTGGAACCCACACTTGATCAAGCACGTCAAGAAATTAGAGAAAGTGCAAAGGTTTGTGACAGGGTGAGTTCCAGAGCCAAAGGGAATGTCCTACGAAGAAAGGTTAAGGGAAATCGGCCTGACGACACTGGAGGACAGGAGGGTTAGGGGAGACATGATAACAACATACAAAATACTGTGTGGAATAGACAAGGTGGACAGAGACAGGATGTTCCAGAGATGGGACACAGAAACAAGGGTCACAAATGGAAGTTGAAGACTCAGATGAGTCAAAGAGATGTTAGGAAGTATTTCTTCAGTTATAGAGTGGTCAGGAAGTGGAATAGCCTAGCAAGTAAGGTAGTGGAGGCAGGAACCATACATAGCTTTAAGATGAGGTATGATAAAGCTCATGGAGCAGGGAGAGAGAGGACCTAGTAGCACTCAGTGAAGAGGCGGGGCCAGGAGCCGAGTCTCGACCCCTGCAACCACAATTAGGTGAGTACACACACACACACACACACACATTCATTCTCTCATGTTTAGGTCAAAATTTTCATCTCACAGCATATTTGTGGGCATAAATCTGTGTGAGTGATGCTGGCATCAATAATGTACATCTACATACGAGACAATGAAAGGGTTAATTGTAATACTGTACTTAGTGTACTATATTACCTGAAAGTAAGCATTACTGTTTGTAATATTTACTGTAGATTGTATTCATTTTGTATAATGATGATTTTTATGATATTGTAAGCTAAGGTAAGCATTCATAGCTCATAACCTCTCAAAAACTTCTTGACCTAGTCACTCTAGTCCTAAGTTTATATCAGGTAGCTAAATTCTAGAAGCCTGTGATAATATGTTTCTCGTTAAATAGATGTAGATAGTTTGATGTGTCATTGTTGCTTGTTGAAAGTTCCCCAAATGTTTAGCAGAAATTGATTCTTATTCTCAGACCATTTCATATTCACCCTTAAAACTGTATTCATTATATTGCTTAAAACTGTATACATTATATTACTTTAAAATCTCTACAGAACATTTTAGTAAATCAGAATAATGTATAAAGTTCCTTACCTACTGAGCATGTGAAATGTGATTTTAAAATACAGCAGAGCAGAATATTTATTGATCCTTCATTACTCCATGACTGAGTGCTACTCTACGACTGAGTGCCACTCTACAACTGAGTGCCACCCCACGACTGAGTGCCACTCCATGGCTGAGTGCCACCCCACAACTGAGTGCCACTCTACAACTGAGTGCCACTCTATAGTCAATAAAATTAAACAAAAAGTTATTTTTATTTCAGAATATTACTATGGTTTGTATACTTTAGTAAATGGTATAGCTTTCTCAGCTCACTATGGGGTTTAGAGAGCACATACTGTTGTAATACATATATACCACCGTAAAAATATATCCAGCAAGCTAAATAATTGCAGTGCCTCCATTCATTCTCATTGTAAAAAATATTTATCCTGGCTTCATATGCCTCTTGTTTACATAGGTATGACGCATTCGTAATCAATGATAATAAACCATTAAAACAGAATGTATATAATATTGAAGCAAAACGCACATTTTTCAATATTCCCGTCAGTTTTGTAAGAAAAGATTTGCTTGTTGTAGGAAGTTCAAAGCCTAATTGAAAGTGTTTCACTCTTTTTAGGAATCGGCGGGTTTGGTGGGTCTGGGCCATCCTTGTCCCTTCTGCGGCAAGTCCTCCTTCAGAGACCAATCCGACCTGAGACGTCACATACGCATCCACACTGGGGAAAGACCTTACGGTTGTCCACGCTGTCCCTATACTGCCACCAGGAATGAGCACCTTGCAGCTCATCTCCGGAGAAAACATGCAGTAGAGTGACTGTCCATCTAACAGTCAGTAATGACTATCCACCTAACAGTCAGTAGAGTGACTGTCCATCTAACAGTCAGTAGTGACTATCCATCTAACAGTCAGAGTGACTGTACATCTAAACAGTGCAAACTAATCTCAAAGCAAATCAAACACAGGAAAACACTCATTGACATGCAGCATCAAGTTTTGTTAACAGTGGAAGAGCAACAATGATAAACAGGAGCACACACAACAGTGATCAACAGTGCACACACATCACTAATCAACAACAGCACACACAACAGTGATCAACACACATGACAGTGATCAGCAGCACACACAATAGTGATCAGCAGGAACACACACAACAGTGATCAGCAGGAGCACACACAACAGTGATCAACAGCAGCACACACAACAGTGATCAGCTGGAGCACACACAACAGTGATCAACAGCAGCACACACAACAGTGATCAGCCAGAGCACACACAACAGTGATCAACAGCAGCACACATAACAATGATCAGCCGGAGCACACACAACAGTGATCAGCAGGAACACACACAACAGTGATCAGCAGGAGCACACACAACAGTGATCAAAAGGAGCAAACAACAGTGATCAACAGGAGCACACACAGAGGAAGACCCACAATTGCATTAAGCAAACATTTAATTCACTCAGTTGATTTAATTTATACCTATGATTATATTATAATAATATTTATTAGGCAACATTGATAGTATTGTAAAACTAGGTGATATTACAGTGTTCATTATAATAAAACAATGAATGATATATTGCTACACAGAGATGTGTACAGTAGAGCCCCACTTATATGGCAGGTTAGGTTCCAGGCTACCACCGTATAACGGAAATTGCCGTAAAGTGAAACACCCTTTTTTTCCACTTATAAATGCATTTATTTATTTATTTATTACTAATTTGGAGATGATACATAGATGTACAAAGAAATACAGTGGTTAAGTGTAACATGCCAAAAGCTCCTTGTATGCAGAGCATTATGGGCAGGCTTAAAATTAACTTAAGATTAACTAAGCAATGATATATTCAATGGTAAAAATTATAGTAAACACATAACAATTAAGCACAAATGAGTATTTCAAAGACAGGTCATATGGTCATTTACTGAGTTGCTGAGCATTCAGTAGAATGGAGTATTCTGTAAGGTAATGTAATTAAAAAAAAAACAAAGTTTGATAGGGTCACAAGTTAAACATTTATGAGATACAATTATTCAGTACATATTTATTTACTTGTGAGTGAGTAAGTGATTTTTAACCCTTTGACTGTTTTCGACGTATAAATACGTCTTACGAGCCAATGTTTCTGACGTATATATACTCAATAATTCTAGCGGCTTCAAATCAAGTGGGAGAAAGCTGGTAGGCCCACATGTGAGAGAATGGGTCTGTGTGGTCAGTGTGCACCACATAAAAAAAATCCTGCAGCACACATTGCGTAATGAGAAAAAAAAAACTGATCGTTTTTTTGGAATAAAACGCCGACTTTGAGGTGTATTTTCGTATAGTATTTATCGTTGTATTCGCGTTTTCATGGTCTTAGGTGATAAAATGGAAAACATATTACAGAAATAGAGATGATTTTCATTACTTTTACGATGAGAACGACCTTGAAACTGAGCTCAAAGTAGCGGAAATGTTCGATTTTTACCAATGTTCAAGATTACATAAATCACACCACACGTCCAATACACGTCAACTGGGGAGTCTAATATTCTTTCACTAGTGCACTGATATTATTTATACCATTTTTACAATAATGCAGTCGTCTGCATAACAGTAAATTTTGTATTTTTTTGTATGAATAAAAAATCTAAATAGAAAGCAATAATAATATAAGAGGGGCCTAGAGATGTGACTAATGAACAGAGCATATGTTATTTTAGTGCCACGAATGTCTACCTTGTTTATTCTGGACTCTATTTTGAAATTGGCATCTTTTTTATTTTGCATGAAATTGGCCAAATTGCCAATTTCTGACCACCATATTGGGTAGTCCAAATTAGTAAAAGGGAGGTTTCTTGTACTCAGCTGATAGATAAAATGGAGTTCTAAAGAAATAGCTATGAGTTTGGTCAACTGGAACAATGGAATTGGCTGAAAATTGGGCTCAAAGTCGGCGAAATCGCCGATACGCATATGTTGCCGAGACCGCTAACTTCGCGGGAGCATAATTCCACGAGTTTTCGACCAAATTTCGAACTTTTGGTGTCATTACCATCGGGAAAAGATTCTCTATCATTTCATAAGAAAAAATAATTTTTTTTTTTTCAAAAATTGAGCGACATAGAATGACAGTTTCAGAGAGGGGCCTGAAACAGTCAAAGGGTTAAGAAGAGACTTGAATTTATAAACAGATAACAAGTTTACACTAACATATATTAAGTTAGCAATAGAACTAGGCATTAAAGAACAATAAAAAAAGTAAAATACACATATAGTACAGGTCCTCCATCACAAATCTGGCATCATTGGGACCTGTAGTGTGCTGGATTACTGAGTTTGTTGGATTACAGAGTGGTTAGGTTAGAATACACTTAATAAAATTAACCAACTTGACTGATGCAAAAATCGAACATTTCCAGTACTTTGAGCTCAATTTCAAGGTACTTTTCGTCATGAAAGCAATAAAAATCATGTCTATTTCTGTAATATATCTTCCATTCTATCAAATGAGTCCAAAAAAATGAGAATACAACCATAAAAACCATACGAAAATATACTGCAAAGAGGCGGCTAATGGCTGAGAAGTGAACTCCCTTATTTATCATCCGTCTTTTTTATTTTGTTGTACGTTAAGAAGCATCTTTCCATCATACATTGCCCAAGTTTCAATGAGATAGCCCAACAAACAACCGAGAAAAAAAAAATATTTACCAAAAATCATATATGGCAAGCCCAAGCCAGGTACTGGAAATAAGTCACTTTGTCTGACTTTTCTGGGTTATCCTAGGTTCTCTATACATACACTGCTATGTATGATAATCTATATAACTGTATTTGTGTATACCTGAATAACATATTTACTTCTAGTCTGTCAGCGCTGTATAGTCCTTGTGGCTTAGCGCTTCTTTTTGATTATAATAATAATAATAATAATAATTCTAGTCTGTCAACTGAGTACAAGAAACCACCCATTCACTTATTTCAACTACCCAATAAAGTGGTCAGAAATTGGCAATTTGGCCAATTTCACACAAATTTCAACAGATGCCAATTTCAAAATAGGGTCCAGAATAAACAATGCAGACATTCCTGGCACTAAAATAACATTTTCTCTGTTCATTAGTCATGGCTCCAGGCCCCTCTTATATTACTCTTGCTTACCATTTGGAATTTTTATTCACAAAAAAATAGAAGATTTACTGTTATGCAGACTACTGCATTATTGTAATAATTGTATAAATAATGTCAACCCAGACTACATATTGGAATTTGGACTGGTAGGCGGACAGGTATTGGACGGTGACGTCATTTGTTTACTCTTGAGCTTCGCTAAAGAACACAACATTTTTGTTACTGTGAGCGCAATTTCAAGGTACTTTTTGTCATGAAAGCAATCAAAATCATATCTATTTCTGTAATATATATTTCATTCTATCAAATGAGACTGAAAAAATGAGAATATAACCACAAAAGTATACCGCTAAGCAGCCGCTAATGGCTGAGAAGTGAACTCCGCTATTTATGGTCTGATTTCTTTCATTTTTGGTGTACATTAAGAAGTATCTTTCCATCATACATTGCCCAAGTTTGAATAAGATAACCCAACAAACAACTGAGAAAATAATAATATAATAATAATAATAATAATAATAATAATAATAATATCTTTATTTACTACACGTACATGTACAAGGTATACAGGCCTAGCTGACATCAGTGACATACTACTGTATAGAAAGCCACTTGTTATGCAGAGTATTTCAAGAAAATTAGGTCATTGTCCCAGGATAACACCCACACTAGTCGGCTAACACCCAGGTACCCATTTACTGATGGGTAAACATAGACAACAGGTGTAAAGAAACACGCCTAATGTTTCTACCCTGGCTGGGAATCGAATATTTACCAAAAATCATGTATGGCTAACCCAAGCCAGGTACTAAAAATAAGCCACGTTGACTTTTTTGGGTTATCCTAGGTTCTCTACACATATGCTGCTATGTGTGATAATCTATATAGAGAAAATAACTTTTTTGTTTCATGTTTATGGTGCACTACGAGTGTATATCACAGCCCTGTGCTACACTCCGGTTTCTCTAATATAAGCCCCCAAGACAGGGATAGGAGAATGGTATTTGTATACCATATATCCTCTTCATACCTTCGTCGAACTGCTCGGTGTTATGCCAAATATTATTTTTTCTGGAGTATTTAACATGTTTTATGCTATTTACATTGTTTATTATGTCAAATTAGATCAATTGTGATAGGCAAATAAGCTGTAGTGTTGATATTAGCGTAATAATAAAGCATATTCTCCTGCTTCGTGAGACTGAGCTCATGGTAACCGACAGTGGCTTCAAAGCCACCTTATCTTTAACCCTTAAATGGTCCAAACGTATATATACGTTTTTTCAACATTTGAAAGTATGTAAAAAGATGTAGATCTTCTTTCTTGTTTTACATTTAAAAATATGTAAAAAAAAAACTTTTATTTACATTTTTTTTTGTTATTTTTGAAAATATGTAAAAAAAACGTAGATCCACTTTTGGAGCACTATGGATTTGAACGTCGATCTGTTTGGACCGTTTAAGGGTTAATGGATAATGTACTGTGTTGGTGCTTTACATAATGAGAAGCATTTCTTTTATTCATTTGAACCATGGCTAGGGCTAAAAGTAAGCAGGAGAAAAAAAAATTGGAATGACTTATGCAGCAAGTAGCACCACCAAACAGTACCAGCAGGTTGGTGTGGTGACCCTGGAAATTTGAAATTATGCTAGCCAAAATTAGTGCCGAATAACTGAAGGAACTAAATAACTGATTGCCGGATTTGTGATGACGGACCTGTACACTCATTACTTACCTTAAAATATTTGTAGTTTTAATGTAGGGTGAGATGAGTAGTATTATTTGTAAGAAATCAAGTGTGGTATGTATGGTAGCCAGCCAGGCTACCATACCAGGCCACCCCACCCACACATAATATTCTATGACATTTAAAGCATCCCAGAGTGATAAAATGCATATACAGTTCACTCATTACTTACCTTAAAATATTTGTAGTCTTAATGTAGGGTTAGGTGTGAGTAAACGAGATAAAACGAATAAATAAGAGAGAGAGAGAGAGAGAGAGAGAATGAGTCCGTACATGATAGAGGACACTCGTGGAGTTATGTAAACAAACCAGGCAGATGCGAGTTTTGTAAACAAACCAGGCGTGCGCGTCTGGTTTGTGTACAAGTTGCATTGTGTACAAGTTGTCTCTATGTTGATACAATAGAATAATTAAAGAGGAACACTCCCTTTCTCATGTAACATCATTTTTAGAAGAAATGACTCTCTGAGTGAAGGCGTATGGAAGGAATAATTTTCTACAGTTACCCCTAGTAACACATTTTCTCTGATGTTGGATTAGAGAAAATGTTATTCTTGCCATCACTCATACAAGTCGTCTGCCTACCACATCCCATATTAATGTTAATTTATTCTACTGCGGGGTGTATTTATCATGTTTATATGTTACATATAGTGTTTATCATATAATGTTGAAAAAATATCATAGATGGATTAATGAAAATGTGTGTATTAGCATAATATACAACATTTAATGATACTCAGTGATTATTGAGTAATGGCATCTTGAGACATAATACACACTTACTGATTTTAATGTGTACTTCCATGCCAGCACAGTAAGTTTATTTAAGTACAGGTATACATAAGTATAATTATCAGAGTATATATAAAATTTGAAATAACTTTTAAAAACACTTGAAATTTTGGAGTCTCCAGACATAATGGAGAGACGCGGTGCTCACAGAAAATGTAAACAAACTGGGTGGGGCGCTGTGACCGTATTAGAAAGTCAGGTGGGGGAGCCATATAGCAAGTTGTGGTCATAATTTGAAATGTCTGTATTAGCGGAATGCTGTAAAGCAAAATGCCATAAGGTGGGGCCCTACTGTGTCAAGCAAACTCAGTACATCAAGACAGACTTACATTTAGTGACTATAACTAACTATATTTTTTAAATAAAAACTTATAGGTTTATTAGCAGAAGGGAACTGCAGTTAACATGTAACCCACAAAGAATGAACTTTAGTTAACATTTAACCTGCAAAGAACAAACTATGGTTAGCATTTAACCCACAAAGAATGAGTTATAGTTAACACTTTTAACACTTAACCCACAGATAAAAGTAACTTAAATATAGGGAGTGGTAAGTAATTTTTCTAACTTCTTATAATTTGTCACTACTTACTGAACACATAAAATAAGCAAAAATATTAGTAAAGTTAACAGTGTCCTGAGACAATATTGCCAGGGATGAAACACTGTTGTGATACTGAAGCTTCAGCATTCTTGCTGTTCATCTTGTAGTAGTCATTGGGGAAGATTCACTATGAAAATAATGAAGCTTAAACTTCCAGGCCCCTAATCCTGGAGGGGCCCCAGAAATTACTTTAGCCCACATTGTTTAAAAATTTTGGGTCTGCTGTATGAGAAGGAGTTTTTAACCCTTAAACGGTCCAAACGTATATATACATTCTTTCAACATTTGAAAATATGTAAAAAAATGTACATCATCTTTTTTTTTTTTACATTTGAAAATGTGTAAAAAAACTTTTATCTACATTTTTTTTGTTATATTTGAAAATATGTAAAAGAACATAGATCTACTTTTGGAGTACTACGGATTTGAACGTCGATCTATTTGGACCGTTTAAGGGTTAAAATAATAATAGAGTGTAATTCAGTATAAAATAATAGTTAAAAATAAAAATTAAAAGGTTATTAAAGTATCATTGATGGTTGTGAAGGTGACCCCATAACAGTTCAAGCTTCAGGGCCCCAAAAATGTAGGTCACCATGAAGATCACACCACAACTCTACTGCAGGTACAACATCGATTTTCTGGATCCTTTGGTTCCAAAGCCTTTCTGGATTACTGAGTTTTCTGCCTTTAGAGAGTGCAGTATTCCTTGGTCTTGGGGTTGGATAAGTAACATACAGTTGGATGGTAAATACACTGCCTTGGGAATTTCATGTTCCTGCTTGTAAATTTGTATGGATTTTAAGAGTTTCTGGACCATCAGTGTCCAGAAAATCGATGTTGTACCTGTATTTTAACGATGCCACTAACACAAAGACCTTCCTTGATCATATATTTAAAATTACTACTATAAAGGTGAGTTCCTGTTAGGCCAGGATGTTTACCGCTAATGAGTATACAAATCATTAGTAAATTATGTTCTTCTGTAACTTGATGGTAATTGTCAGTCAACAGACTCCTTATTTTTTACGAGTACATCTTGCTTACTGTGGAGTGATAGAAGTGTGCATCACTCACACTTTACAATAACATTATAATGCTACTGTTGCTGTCTAGACATGTTACATCAGTCACAGTAACCTTGCAGTGATACTAGACATATATTACATCAGTCACAGTAACCTTGCAGTGACACCAGACATGTTACATCAGTCACAGTAACCTTGCAGTGACACCAGACATGTTACATCAGTCACAGTAACCTTGCAGTGACACCAGACATGTTACATCAGTCACAGTAACCTTGCAGTGACACCAGACATGTTACATCAGTCACAGTAACCTTGCAGTGACACCAGACATGTTACATCAGTCACAGTAATCTTGCAGTGACACCAGACATGTTACATCAGTCACAGTAACCTTGCAGTGACACCAGACATGTTACATCAGTCACAGTAACCTTGCAGTGACACCAGACATGTTACATCAGTCACAGTAACCTTGCAGTGACACCAGACATGTTACATCAGTCACAGTAACCTTGCGGTGATTTGCAGGAAGCTAGAAAACACACTGTACACCCTCAAGTCATTTATTATTATTAGTATTGTACTCTACTTCAAAAATCTCTAGTTTTCACATTTTATAAACTGTAGAAAACAATTTTAATCAAAAATTGGTGTGGAAGCAGCCATCGGGTAATTTTCCCTGTCATTAAATTTTGGACTAATTGACATTTTTAACAAAGGAATTGTGGTGAGGAAACTAACTTGTACCAGGCAATTACTGTTATCTTTAATAAGGAAATTTGTTTTATATAACATGTTATCATGGTCTTCGTCCTAACAACACTGATGTCCTGACAACATTGTGTGGTGTCCTGACAACATTGTGTGGTGTCCTGACAACATTGTGGTGTTCTGACAACATTGTGTGGTGTCCTGGCAACATTGTGTGGTGTCCTGGCAACATTGTGAGGTGTCCTGGCAACACTGTGTTGTCTTAATAACATTGCTATTCTATGAAGAGATGTCAGTACATTGCAGTGATATATATAATGAGCTAGTACTGATGCAACTGCTGATGCAAACACTCGCTGGCAAGTCTTATGTTTAGTTGAGAACTTGAGGAAGTCACCAGGCCAGGTAGGATGATAAAAGAAGGGGCTAGAGATGTTTACCCAACAAAATGGTGAGCAAATAAAATTACAGAACGGGTGGGCCTTGAACTCCCACAATTGCAGAAGAAAAAAATGGAAGATGTCGAGAGGGGTAAGGTGTAAGACCTGTGACTTGTGTGGCAGGGTAGCATAGCAGGCTGGTCTGCAACTGTGGATGGTGTGATGCAGCTGGGTAGCAAGGCTGACAGGAAGTCAAGGAGCACTCTTGGTGCCGGGCAAGCATGACAGGGAATAGCAGGAACAACACCAATGAGTAAACCATTGATAGAGGCAACTCAGGTGGAATGGCCTTCAGTGCATAATCATTGTAGGGAATAATGCTGACAGTGAAATACTATTCAAAGTCAGGGGTTCCTGTCTGACTCACATACAATTCAGGGAATGGATGGGGTGTGAACCCATGGCAAGCAAGTCCTAAAACTTAGTGGGTTTGAACTCTACTCGTTCTGTGATTTGTTTTCAATTGTGTTATTACAATATCGTGAGTCCACATATATCAGAGCTGTCCTTGCATGGAGGGGCAATGAACACCTGACACACCTGCAGTATGAAGGAAGCAGCACACTAGTGTGCCAAGTTACACTAGGGAGCTGAGCTGCTCTGCCCTTAGGGAACAGACCAAGTTGCTACAGTGCTACAAAAATACAAACACATCTTATATTTACAGAATGCCATAAGAAACAGACATAATTATTTACAAGCTTTACATCTGAGTGTCATCATATCATCTCTGATACAAGAGCAAAATCTAGTTATACAGTCTGTGGGTGTTGACACCCATTTCTGCTAAGAGGCAGTTGTCATATGCCTCATCAAAGTCAGAGATGTGATGGGTAGGGTCTATGTCACAACAATATGTGGATGGTCTGTTCCAGAGACATATGAATGCTGTACAGGGAGTTGAGTCTGATGTAGAAACAAAGGCAGAAGTTGTCATTGAAAGCAGAGGTGTCTAAACTAACCATGCTGCCTAATCACTGCTTCAAGTATGGCTTTGACCTGATCACTATCTACAGCCTTTGTGTGATCTATGTGAGCTTCCTTAGTAATTCCAACTGTGATCTCTCTCACTTTGTACCTGTTGCCATGGAGATGCTAGATGATGTGGTATAGACCAGTGAACCTGGAGTAAAGCTTGTGTATACCTGGATCTTGGCTGTTGTTCAGGAGTATAACTTCGGCACCACGTTGCTTTCTTTGGTGAGAGCATAGCGAGTCACTATGAAAACTTTGTTTTGTTTTCTAAAGATTTTTCACATATACGGTTAAATGCAAGATAAGTGTTATACGTCTTCACTGTGAGGGTGCAGCAGAGAAAGCAAGATCATGTACAGCAATCACTTATAACCATACAATGTGTAGCGAGGACACTTGCCAATTGACTTATGAGGGGGCTCAAGGTACGTACACTGAACTACAAGATTTACCTCACCTACTTGGTACTGTACATGTAGGGTTGATCTTGGTGTGTATGATATCAAGTATTTTATGGTTTGTACTCTTGGCTATTACCAGTGAGGTGAAGTGGTGTCACTGGAGCCTGTTGAATGCCAAACCTAAATTGTCTTTCAGGTTTGCATTGATGAATTCTGTACCAGCATTAAAGAAAAAGATAAATTTGATGCAAACTGATGTGTTCACAGAATACATCGGCTGCAGTCTGAGGCTGTCTGTTACCCTTCACGGAGAGGGAAATATTTGTCAAGAGGTCAATTCGTGTTCTCTCCCACTGATTTTGTCCTTGTATTGAGGACAGTCACACACTTGTGTATGTACTCAGAGATTTACTTTTTCATTTTAGTCTAGAAGTACTTCAATCTTGCCTGTTTAGTACTATGATCATTACCTGAGCACATTTCACCTGGGATGTCATTGATCAGCTTCAGGACTGTGGATACCAGGGGTGGAGGGATGATGAGGTGAGCAGGAGACTAAGTGAGAGTGCTGACCCAGGCTAGGTGACAGCTCACTCCTAGATGATGGCACATAGTGCTGGGGGCAAAGCTAAAGTCACAGGACTAGATAGTCACAACAGCAAGTTTACAGTGCTGACAATACTGTGGGGGTAACACAGATGTGTCATGAACTATCTTCACCAATGACTGTAAATAATGAGAAGTGTCATATATACTGGGTGGTAATTACCTACCATAAAATGCAGAATAATGTACTGTATGTGAAGTGCAAGATACCTGAAACTATGAGACTTATGCAACAGTGGCAACAGCAGATGAAGCAGCAGTAGCAGTAGCAACTGCAGTGGTAGCAGTAGCAACAACAGCTGCAGCAACAGTAGCAACAGCAGCTGCAGCAGTAGTAGCAACAGCAGTAGCAGCAGTAGCAACAGCAGCTGCAGCAGTAGCAACAGCAGCAGTAGCAACAGCAGCTGCAGCAGCAGTAGCAACAGCAGCTGCAGCAGTAGTAGCAACAGCAGCTGCAGCAGTAGTAGCAACAGCAGCTGCAGCAGTAGAAGCAACAGCAGCAGCTGTGCATTAGCAGCAACAGCTGCAGCAGCAGTAGAAACAGCAGTAGCAACAGCAGCTGCAGTAGCAACAGCAGCAGTAGCAACAACAGCAGTAGCAGCAACAGCAGCAGCAGCAGCTGCAGCAGCAGCAGCAGCTGCAGCAGCAGCAACAGCAGCTGGTACAGCTTATTAAAACACTGTTATAAAAACACTTGTGGTAATGATATACTTCAGTTCATGTTTTATATACTTAAAAAAAAAAAAGTAATGTTATGGAAGAAGCAATGTCAAAAGTTGGCTCACCTTTACAAGGTGCTAAAAGTCTTTTTTTTTTTTATGTATAAAAACTAGTTTGTCATAAATTATAATCTTGGTGCCTTGAGAACTTCATGTTTTGTGAAGAAATATATCACGGCTGTACTGTAATTACATTTTCTACAAATCAATTACTTTTGCACTAAGTGGTCACTAAGTATGGTAGGTTGTCTCATTAGGGTAGTTCAAACACTAAACTGTTACTTATTTAGTAGCAGCATAAAGTCTAATATGTAACTCTCGTAACTGAAATAGTGCCTTTAAGAAATGGCCATGTTTAACTAACTTAATGTTTTACATTGTTGTCAAAGCAGAAAATTGTTTGACATCCTTCTAGATTATGTATCTTAAATAATAAATATAAACTTAATGTACATGGGTTTTATTTTTCAATTTTTTTAGACAAGTTTTGTTTTATGACATCTGTTTCCCATAATGGTGGACTGATGTAAAGGAGGAAGTACTGACTGTCTCCCGCCAAGATATGGGGGCAAGAAATGGTATATTATGCAGTATACTGTTATCACATTATACTGCATTTGTCTCTCTCTCCAAGGTATGGTGACCCAAGCAAGGAAATATATTCAGTTTCATTGAAAATGAAAATGAAAATACAGTGGACCCCCACCTTACGAACGCACTGTGTTACGTTAAATCTGCCATACAAAGCATTTGAAAGCAAAAATTTTGCCTCGCCTCACAATAAAAAACTCTCCTTCTGTGATTCGTCCGGGACGCATCCCATGTGTGGCCTCAGCTGCCCCGTGGGTGCCAGTGTTTACAAGCCAGCCAATGCGGTCGCATCCACTTATACATTCGGTACATTTCAAATTATCCCAGTGTTTCTTGTGCTTATGACTGCAAAATAAGTCACCAAGGGTCCCAAGAAAGCTTCTAGTGCCAACCCTGTGGTAAAAAGGGTGAGAATTAGTATGGAAATTAAGAAAGATTTTGAAGGGTTTGGGGCTAACCCTGAGAAGCCTATGCCAGTTGTGGAATCCATTGTGCCTACTTCAAAGATTAAGGAAATGTGTGCAAAGTGGGTTGAAGTGCAAACCTTTATGGATGAAAATCACCCTAACACAGTTATTGCAAGCTGTGCTAGTGACTATTACAATGACAATGTTGTGGCCCATTTTAGGCAAATCTTAAAGGAACGGGAGGTACAGACCTCTATGGACAGATTTGTTGTGCAACAGAGGTCCAGTGACTCTCAAGCTGGTCCTAGTGGCATTAACCCTTTGACTGTTTCCGACGTATAAATACGTCTTACGAGCCAATGTTTCTGATGTATTTATATGCACAAATTCTAGCGGCTTCAAATCAAGCAGGAAAGGCCTGGTAGGCCTACATGAGAGAGAATGGGTCTCAGTGGTCGGTGTGCACCCTGTGAAAAAAATCTGGGACCCAGCGGTGCATTGTGGGAACGCCATGTTGTTAGTCCATTTTCACCATGCCTCTCAGTAAGAAGTTCCTCACTCCTCGGCGGATTGGAGGTCTTTTGTTCCCAAGTGATAGCTCTAACAGTGATGAAAATGTCAGTGACAGTGAATTCCAGGGTTTTGAAGTGAGTGTTACGGGAAAAAGTGCCCAGGATAACGTAATTAGTGATGAAAACCCAGATGACCCACAACCTTCCACCTCTGGTGCTGGGCCAGCTTGTTCATGTTCACGTTCACCTGTACCAGGACGAAAGAGGAAACTATTTGGTCGTGTACAACACCCAGATGTTAGCAGTGATAGCGATAGTGATAGTGATTTCAAGGTCATTGAAAGCAGTTCTAGTGACAGTGAGAGTGAATATTCCCCAGTGAAGCGGCAGTATGTACGACGTAGCATGCGGTCTGGTAGTGTTTCATATGTTGTTCCAAGGGGAAGGAGAAACTCTGGGAGCACATCCCGTGGCCCTACACCACGACCTGATAGTGAAGATGACGATATTGTAACGATGGGTATGAATGATGTGAGTGATGGAGCAGGCAGTGGTGGTGATAGTGAGGGTGGCACGGCCCATGTGGCACCATCAGCGGGCCACGCTGCTGACTCTGCACAACAACCAGCCTCACCCTACCCCACACTCCCACAACCTGCACCACCACAACCTGCACAACCACAACCTGCACAACCACAACCTGCACAACCACAACCACGGTACAATATCCAGACCCCACCAGCAGACCACATCTGGGATTGGCAGGACGGTGACGAGTTTGTTCCCAGTCCCCATGACTTTGATGAAACACAAAGTGGAATAAAGCCATCTTGTCCACTTGGGAACAATGCCAGTGAACTGGACTGCTTTGAGTTATTCTTCGATGAACCCCTGATGGACATCATTGTCAGGGTAACAAACACATACTGTGATTACACCATGGTAAATACAATTCTCTCACCAAAATCACGGCTACACAAGTGGAAGGAGACAACTGTGGCAGAGATGTACCTGTTTTTTGCCACAATAATGCTTATGCCACATGTGTATAAGCACACTGTCACCACATACTGGGCAACAGAACGCCTGATTTCAACTCCAGGTTTTAGTGACATTATAGGTGTCAATCGTTTCCTGATACTGTTACGTATGTTACACTTTTCAGACAAAACCAGGCCTGACAGAAGCGACAGGTTATATAAGATCAGAAATGTGTTTATGTACCTGAAACAAAAGTGCTGCATGTATTTTTATCCCTTCAGGAAGCTTGTTATTGATGAGTCCTTGATTTTATTCAAAGGAAGACTCTCATTCAAGCAATATATACCAAGCAAGAGGAAACGCTTTGGTATAAAGCTATTTGTACTGTGTGATTGGAGAAGTGGTCTAGTTTTGGATATCATTGTGTACACTGGCAGTAATACTTTGAGAGATACCATGAAGTTATTGGGTATCTCTGGTGATGTGGCTCGAACAATGATGGAACCATATTTTGGTAAGGGGCATATGTTATTTACTGATAACTGGTACACAAGCCCCTTACTCAGTGATTTCTTGCGAGTGAACTTGACAGACGTGTGTGGCACAGTGTGTGGTAATCGTAAACATATGCCAAGGTTCGACGCTGGCACTCGCAGAGGTGAGGTGCAAGCCTTTGCTGCCAATGACATCATGGCATTTCGGTGGCATGACAAACGTGATGTCACATTGTTGACATCAGTTCACAGAAACGAAATGGTACCCAGTGGCAGGGACAACAGAGAGACCAATGAACCCATTCTAAAGCCTGCAGCTGTCATGGACTACAACCTCAATATGCGCTTAGTGGACAAATGTGACATGCAGATTGGGTTTGCAGACTGTGTACGCAAGAGTTATAAGTGGTATATAAAACTTTTTTCCATCTTGTTGATATCTCTATGTTAAATGCTTATAACATATACAAGTTGAAGACCAACAAAACACCAAAATATGGTGAATTTCGCCTGTCAGTAATCAGACAAATAATTGCAAAGTACCAAGGAGCAACTCCTGCAATAGACCAGCGCCCACACACGTCATCTCGTTTCAGGCCTGGTGATCACTACCCCATACAACTGCCTCCTACTACTGCAAAGAAAAATGCTCAGAAGAGGTGTTATGTATGTATGCATACCACAAAACGCCCACAAACACGAAGAGACACTCGTTTTATGTGTGAGGAGTGTGAAGTGCCCCTCTGCATATACCCATGTTTCAAAGAGTTCCACAAGCTGCAGCAGTTCTAGGAACGTGTTTAGTGACTGTACATATGTATATATATTATGGAACAATAGTAATAAGCATTGTTTTGTATTGTTTGTTTGTGTAAACAAAGTGTATACACAAACTAATAGTGATAAAGTTTGTTCTGTTATTGTGTTGTAAACAATGAGTGTATATTTGAAGAATGCACCTTACATTGGTCTCACGGGCCACATAAGTTACCTGGAACAGAAAAATATTGAAAAATGCAAGAAACCTTTGAATTAGAGTAAATAAAAGAATACCAGGTGGGCGGCAGTCGCCGCTGTTGCCGTACGCACGTCACTTTCTGCAAACTTTGCGGCTCTATATCTCGGTAAGTACTGATGGCAAAAATTTTTTTTAGGCTTAAAACACTCACAAAAATATTCCTAACATTTTCATAAGGAAAAATAATTTTTTTTTTTTCGAATATTTGGCGACATAGAATGACAGTTTCAGAGAGGGGCCTGAAACAGTCAAAGGGTTAAAAGAAGAAGGGAAGTAGCCCCGGAAAAGGACTTGCTACCTCAAGTCCTAATGGAAGGGGATTCCCCTTCTAAACAATAACAACCTCCACACTCCCCTCCTCCCATCCCATCAATTACAGTGGACCCCCGCATACCGATGGCATCACATAACGATTAATCCGCATACCGCTTGCTTTAATCGCAAAAATTTTGCCTCGCATACCGCTTAAAAACCTGCTCACCGATGTTCGTCCGAGACGCGTCCAATGTGCGCCCTCAGCCAGCCTCACATGTGCCACCGGTGGCATTGTTTACCAGCCAGCCTCCGCGGTAACATCCAAGCATACAATTGGAATATTTCGTATTATTACAGTGTTTTTGGTGCTTTTTCTGGAAAATAAGTGACCATGGGCCCCAAGAAAGCTTCTAGTGCCAACCCTACAGCAATAAGGGTGAGAATTCCAATAGAGATGAAGAAAGAGATCATTGATAAGTATGAAAGTGGAGTGCGTATCGCCGACCTGGCCAGGTTGTACAAGAAACCCCAATCAACCATCGCTACTATTGTGGGCACCAGAAAGGCAATCAAGGAAGCTGTTCTTGCCAAAGGTTTAACTGTGTTTTCGAAACAAAGATCGCAAGTGATGGAAGATGTTGAGAGACTCTTATTGGTGTGGATAAATGAAAAACAGCTAGCAGGAGATAGCGTCTCTCAAGCGATCATAAGCGAAAAGGCTAGGAAGTTGCATGAGGATTTAATTAAAAAAATGCCTGCAACTAGTGATGATGTGAGTGAATTTAAGGCCAGCAAAGGTTGGTTTGAGAGATTTAAGAAGCGTAGTGGCATACATAGTGTGATAAGGCATGGTGAGGCTGCCAGTTCGGACCACAAAGCGGCTGAAAAATATGTGCATGAATTCAAGGAGTACATAGAGGCTGAAGGACTGAAACCTGAACAAGTGTTTAATTGTGATGAAATGCCTGTTTTGGAAGAAAATGCCAAGCAGGACCTACATTACTCAGGAGGAAAAGGCACTCCCAGGACATAAGCCTATGAAAGACAGGCTTACTTTGTTGATGTGTTCCAATGCTACTGGTGATTGCAAAGTTAAGCCTTTATTAGTGTATCACTCTGAAACTCCCAGACCGTTCAGGCAAAAGAATGTCCTCAAGGATAATTTGTGTGTGCTGTGGAGGGCAAACAGTAAGGCATGGGTCACTAGGGACTTTTTCTATGACTGGTTACACCATGCATTTGCCCCCAATGTGAAAGATTACCTAACTGAAAAGAAATTAGAACTTAAGTGCCTCCTGGTGTTAGACAATGCCCCTGGTCATCCTACAGACGTGGCAGAGCGACTTTATGGGGACATGAAATTCATTAACATCAAGTTTTTGCCTCTTAATACCACTCCTCTCCTGCAGCCCATGGACCAGCAGGTTATTGCAAACTTCAAAAAACTGTACACAAAAGCTCTGTTTGAAAGGTGCTTTGTAGTGACCTCAGAAACTCAACTGACTCTAAGAGAGTTTTGGAGAGAGCACTTTAATATCCTCAATTGTGTAAACCTTATAGGTAAGGCTTGGGAGGGAGTGACTAAGAAGACCTTGAACTCTGCTTGGAAGAAACTGTGGCCAGAATGTGTAGACAAAAGGGATTTTGAAGGGTTTGAGGCTAACCCTGAGAGGATTATGCCAGTTGAGGAATCCATTGTGGCATTGGGGAAGTCCTTGGGGTTGGAGGTTAGTGGGGAGGATGTGGAAGAGTTGGTGGAGGAGGACAATGAAGAACTAACCACTGATGAGCTGATAGATCAACTTCAACAGCAAGAGGCCAGACCTGAGGAAACTGGTTCAGAGGAGGGGAGAGAGAAATTGAAGAAGTTGCCTACTACAAAGATTAAGGAAATCTGTGCAAAGTGGCTTGAAGTGCAAACCTTCATGGATGAAAATCACCCTCACACAGCTATTGCAAGCTGTGTTGGCAACCTGTACACTGACAATGTTGTGAAACACTTCAGGGAAGTGATAAAGGAACGAGAGGTACAGGCCACTATGGACAGATATGTTGTGCGAAAGAAGTCCAGTGACTCTGAAGCTGGTCCTAGTGGCATTAAAAGAAGAAGGGAAGTAACCCCAGAAAAGGACTCGACACCTCAAGTCTTAATGGAAGGGGATTCCCCTTCTAAACACTAACACTCTCTCTCCCCTTCTCCCATCCCATCAATCATCACCAGATCTTCAATAAAAGTAAGTGTCATGTAAGTGTGCATGCCTTTTTCAGTTTGTGTGTATTAAAATTAACATTTCATGTGGTAAAAAAAATTTTTTTCATACTTTTGGGTGTCTTGCACGGATTAATTTGATTTCCATTATTTCTTATGGGGAAAATTCATTCGCATACCGATTATTTCGCATACCAATGAGCCCTCTTGCACGGATTAAAATCAGTATGCGGGGGTCCACTGTATCACCAGATCTTCAATAAAGGTAAGTGTCACATATTCTATTCTAAGTAGAGTAGTAATTGTGCATGTCGTCTTCAGTTTGTGTGTATTAAAATTAATATTTCATGTGGTAAAATTTTTTTTTTTCATACTTTGGGGTGTCAGGAACGGATTAATTTGATTTCCATTATTTCTTATGGGGAAAATTAATTCACCTTACGATAATTTCGGCTTATGATGAGCTCTCAGGAACGGATTAATATCGTAAGGCCTGTATTTATTTCCTTGCAAAGATTACAATGTGTAGTTTACATATTATAAAATATTAATTACAAAGAAGGCCACTAGCATGCCTAGGCATTTCGGGCAGACTAATCCTAATTATTACTCTATATTGACACAGGTTATGGAACAGTACATTTTAATATACTTTTTTGCATACTGATATAAAAGTTAGGTAACTGAAGTGATTAATTAGATTTATAATAGTGAGGTAGTACAAACATATTACAATTAGTAAATTTAGTAATGGGAATGGTTTTGTCTTGGCATGATACACTGTTTCTATTAAAGCTCCTATACTGGGAGAGTATCTTCGGCAAACTTAGGACTAACTTAAGATTTATTAGGCAAAAGCTATATTAGGTATTTTATGTTTACAGTCATTTGGGTGAGTCTAAGTGTAAATTAGGGGGAATTGCAGATAACTTGAGTAAGTCTATTTTGTTTTCAATGTATTTATGATACAAAAAAGAGAATAGGTGGTTTTCATATACATAGTTAGCTGATGATGGGGTGTGTTAGGGAGATAAGATGTTTTTTAATGGTAGTTTTGAAAATAGTGGTTGTGTCTGCAGTTCTAGAGTTTTCAGACAGGGAGTTGCAGATTTTAGGTGCTTTTATGTACATCAAATTTTTGTAGAGATTTAGCTGGACACGAGGAATGTCATAGAAATTTTTGTGTCTGGTATTGTGTCTAGGGTCCTGTTGCAACTATTAAGAAAGTGTTTTAGTTCAGGGTTAATATTGGAATTTATGGTTCTGTAAATGTAGGTTGCACAGTACAGGTCGGCCATCACTAATCCGGCATCATTGGGACCTGTAGTGTGCCGGATTAGTGAGCTTGCCAGATTACAGTGGTTAGGTTAGAATGCACTTAATTAACCTATCAATAGAGACTCTGGTACATCTTCCTCATTTTCATCACTTAATTCTCCTCCACTGGCTTGCTGATGTGCATTCGCAACTATCTGCACAATTTCTGAGTCAGTATGATGATGACATTTGAGTCAGTATAATGATGAAATTTTAAATTATGCTAGTCAAAATTAGTGCCGGATCACTGATGGAACCGGATAACTGACTGCCAGATTAGTGATGGCCAACCTGTAGTAGGTTTGAATGTTCTGTACAGTGAGTAAGTTTAGGTCTTTGAAGAGATGGGGGGGGATGTCTAGCATTGGATTGCGTGATAATTCTTACTGCGGCTTTTTGTTGGGTTATTATTGGCTTTAGGTGGGTTGCAGTTGTTGATCCCCAGTCACAAATAGCATAGGTGAGGTAGAGATAGATGAGTGAATAGAATAGTGTGAATAGGGCTGATTGTGGTACGTAGTAATGTATCTTGGAGAGGATCCCAACTGTTTTGGATACTATTTTACTATGTGTTGGATATGGGTATTGAATTTCAGGTTGCTGTGAAGGTGCAGGCCCAGGAATGTGCCCTCATTATGTTTAGCAATAAGAGTGTTGTCAATCATAATGTTCAGCTGGGCATCACCAGTTCTGTTCCCAAACATAATGTAGAAGGCTTTGTTAATATTAAGTGTAAATTTATTAACAGTCATCTAGGTCAATATTTTTATTAGCTCTTCATTAACCATTTGAGGGTCCAAGCCATAGATCTACTCCTTTGTCCACAGGGTCCAAGCCGTAGTTCTACACTATGAGCTCAGTTCACTCAGATAAGCTGTGAGCGGTAAATTTGGGCCTAGATACGAGTGAATAGCTCTGTGTGGTAAGTGTGCACCATATAAAACAAATCCTGCAGCACACAGTGCACAATGAGAAAAAAAAGGCAACTCTTCTTTTAGATTAAAACACCGAGTTTGTGGTGTATTTTCATATGGGTTTTATAGTTGTATTCGTGGTTTCTTGGTCTTCATTGATAGAATGGAAGATATATTACAGAAATAAAGATGATTTTTATTGGTTTTAGTACTGAAAATAGCTTGAAATTGAGCTCAAAGTAGCAGAAATGTTTGATTTTTGCCGATGCTCAAGAGTAAACAAATCACATCATGCTTCCAATACACTCCTGCGGGTGGGTCTAATATATGTTCGCAAATGCGCTGATATTATTTATAAAATTATTACAATATTGCATAACAGTAAATCTTCCATTTTTCTGTGTGAATAAAAATTCTTCATGTTATTAAAAAATCAAAATGGAATTCATCTGTAAAGCCTGGAAACATAACTAATAAACAGAGGAAATGTTATTTAAGTGCCAGGAATGCCTACATTGTTTATTCTGGAACCTATTTTAAAATTGGAATATTTTGAACTTTGTGTGAAATTGACCAAATTACCAATTTCTGATCACTTTCTCGGGTAGTTGAAATAGTTGACTGGAGAGTTTCTTGTGCTCAATCGATAAAGTAGAAGTAATACTAGCAAAATAGCTAAGAATTTGGTTGACAGGAATAATGTAATTGGCCTAAAATAGGAGTCAAAGTGAGCAAAATCACCAATGCATAAATATCACTGACACAGTAAAATTTGCGATAGTATAATTTTGTCAGTTTTCCACTAAATTTCATACTTCATACTTCAACCAGCTTTCTGAGTGCACAACTGAATCACATCTTCACTGCAATACAATACAATTTTTATTTCGTTGCAAGTTTACATTGAGATTCTGTAGTTACAACAGTGAGTTGCAGTGCAAAGAGAGCCACTATCATGCAGAGGCATTATTGGCAAACTACTTAATACAAGAGAAATTTATCATAGTTTATTTAACCCTTAAACGGTCCAAACGTATACATGTATATACATTCACTCGCGCAGTGCCCTGAATATTTTGAGAAAAAAAAATCTTTTTTTTTTTTGATTTAGAAAAAAAGAGCACATTTTTTTAAGTGTTTTAGAATAAAAAAATAATTTAGGGTCACTACTTACAGAGATATGAGGCAGAGAAGTTGGCACTGGATGTTCATGTGACGGCAACATTGAGTCCTGCCACTTGCAGAAGTGTTACCGATATACCTTTTTTTCTATTTTTCATATTATTTTATAGAATTTTTATGTTCTGATAATTACAATTTATAGTAGTTATTGTCATTTCATAACCAATCTTTGTTCTGACAGTAGTATTAGGTACTGAAATTGTACTCAAATTGTCACAAACACACTGACAGCAGGGCCGGATTACTGCATAGGCAAACTAGGCATTTGCCTAGGGCCCCGCGCATTTGGGGGCCCCACGGTCCAAGGGGTTCAGGGGCTCATCCAAGACTGCGCACATGGTGTAAGTGCAAAGGGGTCCCTACCTAAAAAGTTCAAGTGTTTGGAGAGTAAAATTGATTTTTAAAAATTAATCAAAACAAAAATAAATAATGAAATAAAATAAAATAAAAATAAATAAACCTAACCAAAGATGGCAACACTCAACACGCCTTTGTTTACATCAGAACAGCTGTGTTTTCCCGCTAATGGGTGAGTATGGGAGATTCCTCTCCAGTTTTCTGAAGTTTATATGATTTGATAGTCTTATGCATGATGCAATGATAATAATGGTCAGTGATTTATAAAGGGAATAATAGTGCTGTAGTGGTTATGCTGAACATAATAGGTACATGATGTCACTACTTTAATAGCCTAATCTAGTAATACTATGCTGTCTTGAGTTTATTCTCTTTAAAATGGCTGTTGGTAAATGGTTTTGGTTGTCTTGATGTACTTTCCCTATTAAATTTAATCTAAAGCCAGAATGTATTTAATTAGACCTTAAACAGGCTCATACCAACCCCTCCCCCAAGCTTGAAGGGGTCGCTTCGCTTACCCGTAACTCAAAGGGGCCCCGCCAATCTGAATAGCCTAGGGCCCGGAGACTTCTTAATCCGGCCCTGACTGACAGGTGGACATTTACACCTACCTTGGCCATTTACTGTCTTGGAATATATACAAAGTATTTATAGGTCCCAGCAATGTTTTGGATATGTGGAAGTATATAATAATAATGAGGAGGAGGAGGAGGAGAAGGAGGAGGAGGAAGAGGAGGAGAAGGAGGAGGGGAGGAGGAGGAGGGGAGGAGGAGGAGGAGGAGCAGGAGCAGGAGCAGGAGCAGGAGGAGAAGGAGGAGGAGGAGGAGGAGGAGGAAAAGAAGAATACGTAATAATAATAATAGGTAATAATAAGTTCCCTTGAAGCATGAAAAACGAAGTCCACCCCTGACAGTGACATGATAAAATGAGATAACATCTGATAAGAGCTGACGTTTGATGAGCATCACCCTTCCTTTGTTTTCGCTGGTACACAATCATTTCTGTCTGTCTATTTGTCTGTCTGTCAAGCTCCCTGTTTGTCTA
>NC_091308.1:48218087-48278087 GCF_038502225.1 Cherax quadricarinatus | reverse complement strand
TTTCCAAACTGAATGAAATAGGTTTTATCAATGTTCAGGGTAAGTTTGTTAGTCATCATCCAGGCAGATATTTTCTGTAATTCAGCATTGACTGTGTTTGCTAGTACAGTGGACCCCCGCATAGCGATCTTAATCCGTGCAAGAGGGCTGGTTGTTATGCGAAATGTTCGGTATGCGAATGAATTTTCCCCATAAGAAATAATGGAAATCAAATTAATCCGTGCAAGACACCCAAAAGTATGAAAAAAAAAATTTTACCACATGAAATATACATTTTCCTACACACAAAGAGAAGGATACATGCACAATAGTAGAGTAGTACATGCACAATATATATTGTGCATGTACTACTCTACTAAATGAAGAATAAATGACACTTACCTTTATTGAAGATGCAGCAATGACTGATGAGACACTGTGTCTTGGGAGTGCCTTTTCCTCCTGAGTACTGTAGGTCCTGTTTGGTATTTTCTTCCAGAACATGCCTTATCACACTGTGTATGTCACTACGATTCTTAAATCTCTCAAACCAACCTTTGCTGGCTTTAAATTCACCAATATGAGCACTAGTTCCAGGCATTTTTCCCTGTTCACCTGGGTGTTAGTCGACTGGTGTGGGTTGCATCCTGGGAGACAAGATTAAGGACCCCAATGGAAATAAGTTAGACAGTCTTCGATGACACTGACTTTTTTGGGTTATCCTGGGTGGAAAATCCTCTGGGGTTAATTGTTTCTTGGTATTCTCAATAAGCCACACCAACAACGGTGGTACAGCAGCAGCAGCAGCTGACGGTGGTACAGCAGCAACAGACGATGCTACAGCAGCAACAGACGATGCTACAGCAGCAGCAGACGATGCTACAGCAGCAACTGACAATGTTACAGCAGCAGCAGACGATGCTACAGCAGCAGCAGCAGCTGACGGTGGTACAGCAGCAACAGACGATGCTACAGCAGCAACAGACGATGCTACAGCAGCAGCAGACGATGCTACAGCAGCAACTGACGATGTTACAGCAGCAGCAGACGATGCTACAGCAGCAGCAGCAGCAGACGATGCTACAGCAGCAGCAGCAGCTGACGGTGGTACAGCAGCAACAGACGATGCTACAGCAGCAACAGACGATGTTACAGCAGCAGCAGACGATGCTACAGCAGCAGCAGACGATGCTACAGCAGCAGCAGCAGCTGACGGTGGTACAGCAGCAACAGACGATGCTACAGCAGCAACAGACGATGCTACAGTAGCAGCAGACGATGCTACAGCAGCAGCAGACGATGCTACAGCAGCAGCAGACGATGCTACAGCAGCAGCAGACGATGCTACAGCAGCAGCAGACGATGCTACAGCAGCAGCAGACGATGCTACAGCAGCAGCAGACGATGCTACAGCAGCAGCAGACGGTACTACAGCAGCAGCAGCAGCTGACGGTGGTACAGCAGCAGCAGCTGACAGTGCAGCAGCAGCTGACAGTGCAGCAGCAGCTGACGGTGGTACAGCAGCAGCTGTACCACCAATAGTAGCGATGGTTGATTGGGGTTTATTATACAACCTGGCCAGCTCGGAGACACGCACTCCACTTTCATACTTATCAATGATCATTTTCTTCATCTCCATAGTAATTCTCACCCTTATTGCTGTAGGGTTGGCACTAGAAGCTTTCTTGGGGCCCATGGTCACTTATTTTCCAGAAAAAAAATCACCAAAAAAACTGTAATAATACGAAATGTTCCGATTGTATGCTTGGATGTTACCGCGGAGGCTGGCTGGTAAACAATGCCACTGGCGGAACATGTGAGCATGGCTCAGGCCGCACATTGGACGCGTCTCGGACGAAGGGCGGTGAGCGGGTTTTTGGGCGGTATGCGAGGCAAAATTTTTGCGATCAAAGCGTCCGGTATGCGGATTGTACGGTATGCGATGCGTCCGGTATGCGGGGGTCCACTGTATGACTGCGTTTGGGTGGGAAAATACATATGTAGTGTCATCTGCAAATAATATGGGTTTGAGTAGCTGTGATGTATTCGGTAGATCATTGATGTAGATGAGAAAGAGGAGTGGTCCAAGGACGCTTCCTTGTGGGACTCCTACTGTGATTCGTTGGGTGGAGGAGTTTGCATCATTTGTATACACATATTGAGTTCTGTTACTAAGGTATGACTTTAGGTAGTTGAGGGAGTGGCCTCTGATACCATGGTGCATTAATTTGGAATACAGTAGTTCATGGTCGACTGTATCGAAAGCTTTACCTAAATCAATGAAAATGCCCAGCGGGACTTCTTTCTTTTCAAGTGCGGTATATATTAGTTCTAGCATGTGTATGATAGCGTCATTTGTGCTTTTATTATTCCTGAATCCAAACTGACAAGGGTTTAATATGTTGTGTGAAACGAGGTAAGAATAGGTCCATCTATGAATTAATTTTTCAAAGATTTTAGAGAGCAATGGTAAGTTAGATATTGGTCTATAGTTATTCAAGTCAGCTTGGTCACCTCCTTTGTGGATCGGAGTGACCCTCGCTATTTTGAGGATTGTTGGGAAGGTAGATAATTCAATGGATTTGTTAAAGAGCGTTGCAATAATTGGTGACAATACTTGAGAAGCTTTTTTTGTACATTAAAGCAGGCAAGTTGTTTATGTCTCCTGCCTTGTTTTTAAGGATGCTTATGATCGTAACTTCAGTGGGGTTGGTTGGAGCTAGGAATAGCGTATTTGGGTAGGTTCCTATGAGGTAGTCTGATGGATGGGCGTTTGTACTTGGTATTTCGTTTGCTAGATTTTTTCCTATTGTGGAGAAGAAAGCATTAAGTCTGTTTGCTGTTTCAGTTGGAGTGAGTTGGGGTTCATCTGATTTTGTTAGTTTGATTGCTTTGTTTTTGGATAACTTTTTAGTTTCAAGAATTTCAGATAGAGTTTTCCAGGTTTTTTTCATATCACCATTGATGTTATGTAATTTATTTTCATAATACAATTTTTTTGACCTTCTTATCAGGCTGGTAAGTGCTGACGAGTAATTTTTCGACTGTTCTCTAGTTATTTGACCCATTCTATACTGTTTTTCATATTTGTGCTTTGTGTTAAGTTGTACATCTGTTTTTATTTAACCCTTTCAGGGTCGACAGGGCCTCTCCCAAACTTGTTCTCAGGGTTGAAAAATATTTGGAAAAAAAAAATGATTTTTTCTTATGAAATGATAGAGTTTTTCTTTGTAAGTATTATAAGCCAAATTTTTTCTTTTTGCAATCAATACTTATGGAGATATAGAGGTGTAAAGTTGACAGAAATTGAAGTGCATACATCAACATCGCTGACTGCCGGTCACCTGGTAATAGTTTTTTTTTTTCTACTTTTTTCTTTTATTTTTAATATTTTATTTTTTCAAGTAACTTTTATGGCCTCTGAGACCAATATAAAGACTATTTGGTATATATTAACTCATTGTATACTACACAATAACGGCACAAACTTTGCTGTCATTATATTGTTTACAAAACATATTTACACAAACCAACAATAAAAAATGTTATTACTATTTTTCTATCATATATATACACATATAGAGTCAGTGGACAGGTTCCTATAACTACAAGAGGTTCTGAAAGCTTGTAGTTGTGCATGAGTGGACTTGTAAATATGCTGAGCCACTGGTGTGTCTTGTGTCACAATGATGCATCGTACCCCACTCACTAACCTCACTGCCTTCCACAACACATTCCTTCCTCCCCAGAAACCTACCTTCCTTCTTTCCTTCCTTCCTTCCTTCCATCCTTCCTTCCTCTCATCTCTTCCTACCTACCTACCTTCCCTCCTTCCTTCCTTAACCCCTTCAGGGTCCAAGGCCAAAATCTGAAGTGGTGCTCCAGTGTTTACCTGGTGGTCTGGTGGCTAAAACTCCCGCTTCACACACGGAGGGCCCAGGTTTGATTCCTGGTGGGTGGAAATTCAGACACGTTTCATTACACCTATTGTCCTGTTCACCTAGCAGCAAATAGGTACCTGGGTGTTAGTCGACTGGTGTGGGTCACATCCTGGGGGACAAGATTAAGGACCCCAATGGAAATAAGTTAGACAGTCCTCGATGACGCACTGACTTTCTTGGGTTATCCTGGGTGGCTAACCCTCCGGGGTTAAAAATCCGAACGAAATCTTATCTTATCTTATCTTATCTCTTCACAAGTTATGTAAACAAACATTGTTGTTGTTGTTACCAGCCCGGACACGAATGATTCCTGTTCACTGTCAAGCCGACCAGAAAAATATCTCATATTTGTTAATTTATATGTTATGTAGCATGTTTATTATATAATTTTGAAAAAAAAAATCATAGATGGATTAAGCAGAATGTTTATATTAACGTTTTATACACATTTAATGCGCCTCGGTGATTATTATTGTTATTATCATTATTAATATGGCATCTTCAAGACCAAGTACACTCTTAATGAGTGGCTCTGAGACAGACAAGCAGACAAAGACAGACACACAGGTAGACAGACAGACACAGGTAGACATAAAGACAGACACAGGTAGACAGAAAGACACACAGGTAGACAGAAACACAGACACAGGTAGACATAAAGACACACAGGTAGACAGAAAGACACACACACTAGTAGACAGACACACAGAGATACAGACATATACAGGCAGACAGATACAGACAGGTTTATCTGCAACAGTGAAAAATAGAGAGTTTGAGAGTAAGAGCCTTTCTTGCCACAATCTCCAGTGCAAGATTCAGACTTCATCTGAGGGGCCATACCTGGAGGTTACCTGGAGGTTATTCCGGGGATCAACGCCCCCGCGGCCCGGTCCACGACCAGGCCTCCATGGTGAAATTTACTGTCCAGTTAGTACAGTTAATACAGTATGATGCTGCTGATAGGACAGGGTTACTCAAACTGATGCTGCCTGCATGACACATTGCCCCCACAAGTATTGTCAAATATTGTACAGTGGTGTGCATCAGCCGGCCCAGCCCAGCTGCCAGATGCACGGTCGTAAGTCGAGTGGACATATGTCGAGCAGGTCGTAAGTCGGATGGTAGGTGTATTTCAAAGGACCTAAAATCTGGAACACCCTACCTGAAAACTCTAGAACTGCAGACACATTCATCGCTTTCAAAACTACAGTTAGAAAACATCTTATCTCCCTGATCCACCTCGACAACTAACTACATGATAACCAGACACTTGTGCAACACATGGGAATCTTTATTGAAGAAACGTTTCGTCAGACAGTGGCTTCATCAGTCCAATACAAAGTAGAAATGGGTAAGGAGAGGAGGAGTTCGAGGTAATCAGTCCCTCAACCTGGAATCGATGTGTTCAGTCCATCACTCTTGTAGGAAGTGCAGCATAGGCCCAACCTTTGGACGACGACCTACTTGCACAAGTGGCAGGTCCCACTGTGATCCTGCCTCCTCCTGCTTCAACTCGTCTGACTGCCGTATATAAGCCACCTCTCTGGCCCTATGCTGCACTTCCTACAAGAGTGATAGACTGAACACATCGATTCCAGGTTGAGGGACTGATTACCTCGAACTCCTCCTCTCCTTACCCATTTCTACTTTGTATTGGACTGATGAAGCCACTGTCTGACAAAACGTTTCTTCAATAAAGATTCCCATGTGTTGCACAAGTGTCTCAATTCTTCAACTTGTCGGTTTTCAAAACCATTCACTACATGATAACCACTCACCCACTGACTATAAACCCAGAAATACTAATCTTAATCTTAAAATAATAAAGCCTAACTAGTCATAAGTTTGCCTATGATACTACAATATAGACACTTTGTATTGTGGCAAAACAAAAGCTTTCACATTGCTAAACTCAAATTATGATGTAGTCACTTAGCCTTAATACCATAATCTGTAAGGATTTAATGTTTAGAATTAATCTAAGTCTGCTCGAAATGCCTAGCCAAGCTAGGTGTCCTAGTGGCCCCCTCTGTAATTAGTATTTTATAACATGTAAACCACACAATACCCAAAACCTGTAAACCCTACATTGTAACCCTTATAGAGAATAAACTTGAATTGAATTGAATAGAATACATGACACCTTTATTGAAGATCTGGTGATGATTGATGGGATTGGAGGAGGGGAGAGTGTGGAAGCTATTGTTTAGAAGGGGAATCCCCTTCCATTAGGACTTGAGGTAGCAAGTCCTTTTCCGGGGTTACTTCCCTTCTTCCTTTAATGCCACTAGGACCAGCTTGAGAATCACTGGACCTCTGTTGCACAACAAATCTGTCCATAGAGCTCTGTACCTCCCGTTCCTTTAAGACTTTCCTAAAATGGGCCATAACATTGTCATTGTACAGGTTGCCAACACGGCTTGCAGTAGCTGTGTCAGGATGACTTTCATCCATAAAGGTTTGCAGTTCAACCTACTTTGCACACATTTCCTTAATCTCTTCTTTCAATTCCATGCTAATTCTCACCCTTTTTACCACAGGGATGGCACTAGAAGCTGTCTTGGGGTCCATGGTGACTTATTTTGCAGTTACAAGCACTAAAAACACTAGGATAATAGGAAATGTACCGAATGTATGCATAGGTGTGACTGCACTGGCTGGCTTGTAAGCACTGGCGCTGAGGCCACATGTGGGACGCGTCCCGGATGACTCACATAAGGCGAGTTTTTATTATCATGAGACGAGGCAAAATTTTTGCGTTCAAATGCTTCGTATGGCGGATTTAACGTAACGCGATGCATTCGTAAGGCGGGGGTCCACTGTAGTGATGATTTTGATTAGTTTCATGACAAAAACGACCTTGAAATTGAGCTCAAAGTAGTGGAAATGTTCGATTTTTACAAATGTTCAAGAGCAAGCAAATCACACCACACATCCAATACACATCAACTGGGGAGTATAATATTCTTTCACTAGTGCGCTGATATTATTTATACCATTTTTACAATAATGCAGTGGTCTGCATAGCAGTAAATCTATTTTTTGTGTGAATAAAAAATCAAAATACAAAGCAAGAGTAATATAAGAGGGGCGTGGAGATGTGACTAATGAACAGAGGGTATGTTATTTTAGTGCCAAGAATTTCTGCATTGTTTATTCTGGACCCTATTTTGAAATTGGCATCTTTTTTAATTTGCATAAAATTGGCTAAATTGCCAACGTCTGACCACTTTATTGGATAGTTAAAATTGGTAAATGGGCTGTTTCTTGTACTCAGTTGATAGAAAAAATGGAGTTCTAAAGAAATTGCTATGAGTTTGGTTGACTGGAACAATGGAATTGGCCAAAAACAGGGCTCTAAGTCGGCAAAATCACCAATGCGTGTATATCACCGAGATCGCTAACTTTGCAGGAGCATAATTCCGTAAGTTTTCAATAAAATTTCATACTTTTGGTGTCATTAGCACCAGGAAAAGATTTTCTATAATTTCACAAGAAAAAATAATTTTTTTTTTCAAATATTTTGTGGCATAGAATGACAGTTTCAGAAAGGGGCTTGCGACAGTCAAAGGATTAACCCTTTGACTGTTTCGGCCATATACAGTGGACCCCCGCATAGCGACCTTAATCCGTGCAAGAGGGCTGGTTGTTATGCAAAATGTTCGGTATGCGAATGAATTTTTCCCATAAGAAATAATGGAAATCAAATTAATCCGTCCAAGACACCCAAAAGTATGAAAAAAAAAATTTTACCACATGAAATATACATTTTTCTACACACAAAGAGAAGGATACATGCACAATAGTAGAATAGTACATGCACAATATATATTGTGCATGTACTACTCTACTAAATGAAGAATAAATGACACCTTTATTGAAGATGCAGCAATGACTGATGAGACACTGTGTCCTGGGAGTGCCTTTTCCTCCTGAGTACTGTAGGTCCTGTTTGGCATTTTCTTCCAGAACAGGCCTTATCACACTGTGTATGCCACTACAATTCTTAAATCTCTCAAACCAACCTTTGCTGGCTTTAAATTCACCAATATGAGCACTAGTTCCAGGCATTTTTCCCTGTTCACCTGGGTGTTAGTCGACTGGTGTGGGTTGCATCCTGGGAGACAAGATTAAGGACCCCAATGGAAATAAGTTAGACAGTCTTCGATGACACTGACTTTTTTGGGTTATCCTGGGTGGCAAATCCTCTGGGGTTAATTGTTTCTTGGTATTCTCAATAAGCCACACCAACAACGGTGCTACAGCAGCAGCAGCAGCTGACGGTGGTACAGCAGCAACAGACGATGCTACAGCAGCAACAGACGATGCTACAGCAGCAGCAGACGATGCTACAGCAGCAACAGATGATGCTACAGCAGCAGCAGATGATGCTACAGCAGCAGCAGATGATGCTACAGCAGCAGCAGATGATGCTACAGCAGCAGCAGACGATGCTACAGCAGCAGCAGCAGCAGACGATGCTACAGCAGCAGCAGCAGCTGACGGTGGTACAGCAGCAACAGATGATGCTACAGCAGCAACAGACGATGCTACAGCAGCAGCAGCAGCAGACGATGCTACAGCAGCAGCAGACGGTACTACAGCAGCAGCAGCAGCTGACGGTGGTACAACAGCAGCAGCAGCTGACAGTGCAGCAGCAGCTGACGGTGGTGCAGCAGCAGCAGCAGCTGTACCACCAATAGTAGCGATGGTTGATTGGGGTTTATTATACAACCTGGCCAGCTCGGAGACACGCACTCCACTTTCATACTTATCAATGATCTTTTTCTTCATCTCTATAGTAATTCTCACCCTTATTGCTGTAGGGTTGGCACTAGAAGCTTTCTTGGGGCCCATGGTCACTTATTTTCCAGAAAACATCACCAAAAACACTGTACTGTAATAATACGAAATGTTCCGATTGTATGCTTGGATGTTACCGCGGAGGCTGGCTGGTAAACAATGCCACTGGCGGAACATGTGAGCGTGGCTCAGGCCGCACATTGGACGTGTCTCGGACGAAGGGCGGTGAGCGGGTTTTTGGGCGGTATGCGAGGCAAAATTTTTGCGATGAAAGCGTCCGGTATGCGGATTGTACGGTATGCGATGCATACGGTATGCGGGGGTCCACTGTATATACGTCTTACGAGCCAGTGTTTCGGAAGAATATACAGTGGACCCCCGCTTAACGATCACCTCCCAATGCAACCAATTATGTAGTGTATTTATGTAAGTGCGTTTGTACGTGTATGTTTGGGGGTCTGAAATGGACTAATCTACTTCACAATATTCCTTATGGGAACAAATTTGGTCAGTACTGGCACCTGAACATACTTCTGGAATGAAAAAATATCGTTAACCGGGGGTCCACTGTATACTCAATAATTCTAGCGGCTTCAAATCAAGCAGGAGAAAGCTGGTAGGCCCATGTGTGAGAGAATGGGTCTGTGTGGTCAGTGTGCACTTTATAAAAAAAATCCTACAGCATGCAGTGCATAATGAGAAAAAAAAATCCAACCTTTTTTTTGGATTAAAATGCCAACTTTGAGGTGTAGTTTCATATAGTATTTATGGTTGTATTCTCATTCTCTTGGTCTCATTTGATAGAATGGACAACATATTACAGAAATAGAGATGACCTTGATTAATTTCATGATGAAAACGACCTTGGAATTGAGCTCAAAGCAGGGGAAATGTTTGATTTTTACCAATGTTCAAGAGTAAGCAAATCACACCACATGTCCAATACACATCAACTGGGGAGTGTAATATTCTTTCACTAGTGGACTGATATTATTTATACCATTGTTACAGAAAGAGAAGAGGGCCAAGGACACTTCCTTGTGGGACCCCAAATGTAATTGGTTGTGTGGAAAAGTTAGCTCTATTTGTGTACACATATTGGCTTCTGTTACTAAGGTATGACTTTAGGTAGTTGAGGGAGTGCCCTCTTATACCATAGTGTGTTAATTTAATGTGCAGCAAATTATGGTCGACTGTATCAAAAGCTTTACATAAATCAATAAAGATTCCCAGCGGGACTTCTTTCTTCTCGAGAGTTTTGTATATTAGTTCTAGCATGTGTACAATAGCATCATTTGTGCTTTTATTAGTCCTGAGTCCAAACTGAGAGGGGTTGAGTATGTCTTGAGAGACGAGGTAGGAATAGATCTGCCTATGAGTTCATTTTTCAAAGATTTTAGAGAGAAGAGGTAAGTTAGATATTGGTCTATAGTTATTCAAGTCTGTTTGATCTCCTCCTTTGTGGATTGGGGTGACCCTCACTATTTTGAGAATTGATGGGAAGGTGGAGGATTCGATGGATTTGTTAAAGAGTGTTGCAATAATTGGTGACAGTACTTGAGAAGCTTTCTTGTACATAAAAGGTGGTAAGTTATTAATATCTCCTGCCTTGTTTTTAAGGGTATTGATGAGCGAGACTTCTGCTGAGTTGGTTGGAGCTAGGAATAGTGTATTCAGGTAGGTACCCGTGAGGTAGTCTGATGGACGGGTGTTTGAGCTTGGGATTTTGCTCACTAGATTCTTTCCTATGGTGGAGAAGAAAACATTGAGTCTGTTTGCTGTTTCAGTTGGTGGGAGTAGAGGTTCATCTGATTTTTTTAATTTGGGTGTTTTGTTTTTGGATATCTTTTTAGTTCCTAGAATTTCAGATAGGGTTTTCCAGTTTTTTTTCATATCACCTCATATCATATCACGCTCTTGCTTCACACGGCGAGGGCCTGGGTTCAATTCTCAGCCAGAGTAGAAACATTGGGCGTGTTTCTTTCCACCTGTTGTCTATGTTCCCCATCAGTAAAATGGGTACCTGGGTGTTAGTCGACTGGTGTAGGTCGCATCCTGGGACACTGACCTAATTTGCCCGACATGCGGAGCATAACAAGGGGCTTTCTATAGAGTAGTATGTCATTGATGTCAGCTAGGCCTGTATACCATGTACATGTACTTGTAGTAAATAAAGATATTATTATTATTATTATTATTATTATTATTATATTATGTAATCTGTTCTCATAATACATTTTTTTTGACCTTATCAGGCTGGTAAGGATTGACGAGTAACGTTTAGAATTGTCTCTGGTTAATTGGCCCATTCTGTACTGTTTTTCATGTAGGTGCTTTGTGTTAATGGATTTAAGGATGCTGAGTATTAGCCAGGGACTGTTTAGTCTCTTAATGTGATCTGTTTAGTTTATTAGGGGGCAGTGCTTGTTACAGAGGTAATGGGTATTTTTTAGGAAATTATTAATACATTCATCAGTATCTGTATCTCTATAAGTTTCTAGCTCATTATTCCAGTCGATGTTAATCATAGTTGTTATAAAGTTATTAACTGCTGTCTCATTATGTAGTCTGAAGGTAACTTTAGTAGTTTCTTGGGGCAATTTACCTAGGTTGGTTATGAGAAAGGTAGGGCAGTGGTCTGTGGTGGTGTCTGTGATTTTAGAGGGGATATGGCATTAGTCCAGATGTGGTCTAATAAGGAGACACTGGTCATAAAGATTCTTGTGGGTTTTGTTATTGTCGGTAGCAACAAGCAGTTACTCATGGTGTTTGTGAATTTGGTTACTTGTGGGTCCTGGTCATGTAGGAGATTTATGTTGAAATCTGTGAGCAGTAAGTGGTCTTTGTTCATGTGATCATCAGTTATCATATTTCTTAATTTGTCAGTAAAATGGTAAATGTTTGACTGTGGTACTCTGCAGATGTTTATGACTGTGAGGGGGTTTTGCAGGTCTTTTGATTTAAATTTAGCTATTATATATTCTCCATGTTCGTCCCTTTTTCAAAAATTATTGATACATTCAAGTTGATCTGAGTAGTATATTGCTGTTCCACCCCCTTGCTGGTCTGTTGTACAGTTGTGTATGGCTGTGTAACCAGGAATGGCATAGACATCTGTAGTACCAGCTTTCTGAGTGCACAACTGAATCACATCTTCACCCAGCTTTCTGAGTGCACAACTGAATCACATCTTCACCCAGCTTTCTGAGTGCACAACTGAATCACATCTTCACCCAGCTTTCTGAGTGCATGACTGAATCACATCTTCACCCAGCTTTCTGAGTGCATGACTGAATCACATTTCACCCAGCTTTCTGAATGCACGACTGAATCATAACTTTACCCAGCTTTCTGAGTACACAACTGAATCACATCTTCACACCAGTTTGTTCAGCTATCAAAATTCTGCGGTTCAGTCCCTGAACCCACTACATACCTCCGTAATCTTTTGATCACCACCACAGGATGGGTATGGCATGCATAATAAAGATGTTAAACTAACACCCAGCTTTCTGAGTGCAGGAACTGATCAACTCACTCCCAGAAGTCTAGTCTGCTTAAATAGTTTCCCTGGATCCCTTCAAATTTTTGTTAAATAACATACATTTCTTCAAAAAATTATCTTCCTTATTTATAGATACAGAAATCAAATCTTCTCTAAAATAAAACTTTCTAAAGCAATGGGAAAGCGAATGTGTGGAAGGTACAACACTTAGCACACTACAGAATTTTGGAACACAGTAGCAGTAAGTCCTACTGATCCATGCTAAGCTGGTTCAACTCACACCCACACCTGCTCATGTGCCTGTTCAATTTATATTTAAAGCTACCCAAAGTTCTTGCTTCATTAACACTAATTTGGAGTTTGTTTCATTCATTTACTCACAACCCTATTGACAAACCAGTGTTTTCCTGTTTTTCTAAACCTAAATTTGTCCAGTTGAGTCCACTGCTGCAAGTCTTGTCTTGGTTCAATATTTTCAGTGCATTATTTAAATTTCCTTTATTAATTCCAGTTTTCATTTGTGCACATCAGTCATATCACCTCTAACACTATGTCTTTCTAAAGAGTGTACATTCAGTGTTTTCAGTTTATTTTTTAGGAGAGATTTCTGATACGTGTACAGTAGGGCTCCTGGTTTACGGCATTTCACTTTACGGCATTCCACTAATATGGTCATTTCAAATTATGACCAAAACTCTCTATATGGCTCCCCCCACCGGACTTTCTAATACAGTCACTGTGCCCCCACGCTGTGAGCTCCGTAAGCACTACGTCTCTCCATTATGTCTGGAAACTCCAAAATTTCAAGTGTTTTTAAAGGTTATTTCATATTTTATGTATACTCATGATAATTATATTTATGTATGCCTGTACCTAAATAAACTTACACACTGTGCTGGCATGCAGGAACACATTAAAATCAGTAAGAGTGTCTTATGTCTCGAGACACCATATTAGTAATGATAATAATAATACTCGATAATAATCACTGATTCTCATTAAATGTCATATATTACGTTTATTTATTTATTTATTTATTTATTTATTTATTTATTTACAATTTGAGCACACATACAGAGGTACAAAAAAATACAGATAAGAGCAGCATGCCAAAGCCACATATACTATGCACAGCATTACGGGCTGGCTTAAAATTAACTTAAGATTAACTAAGCAATGATGAAATCAGTGATAAAACATTAATGTAAACAGATTACTATAAAGCACAAGTGAGTATTACAAAGACAGGTCATATGGTTGCATGCATTGTTGTACATTCAGTCATATGGAGTATTCTGTTAGGTAGTGTATTTAAAAAATAATAAAGTTAGATTGGGTTTTAGGTTTAACATTTATGTGATATAATTGTGAGAAACATTTAAGATATACAATTTATAAGGTTCAGTTATTCAGTATTTATTTGGTTTTGGGTGAGTAAGTGATCTTTGAGAAGAGACTTGAATTTATAAACAGGTAGTGTTTCTTTTATATTTACAGGTAATGAATTCCAGATTTTAGGGCCTTTTATGTGCATTGAGTTTTTGCATAGTGTGAGATGGACACGAGGAACATCAAAGAGTGATCTGTGCCTTGTGTTATGGTCATGTGTTCTGTTGAGGTTGGCAAGGAGATGTTTGAGGGGAGGGTTAATATCAGAGTTAAGTGTTCTATGTATGTAATAGGTGCAGTAATAAGTATGGATGTTTTGTATGGTGAGTAGGTTTAGTGTATTGAATATTGGTGGAGTGTGCTGCCTGTAGTGAGAATTTGTTATCATTCTAACTGCAGCCTTTTGTTGGGTAATTAGTGGTCTGAGATGGTTAATTGTTGTTGAGCCCCATGCACAAATTCCATAGGTGAGATAGGGGTAAATAAGAGAGTGATATAGGGCCAGGAGGGCTGACTGTGGAGCATAGTACCGTATCTTCGATAGTATGCCTACAGTCTTGGAAATTTTCTTAGAAATTTGTTGTATATGTGTATGAAATTTGAGTCTATTATCAAGGTGAATTCCTAAGAATTTTCCCTCTGTTAGCTTTGTGATAGGTGATCCATTTATCATTATGTTAAGAGGGACATCTGTAGCTCTGTTACCAAACTGAATGAAGTAGGTTTTGTCAATGTTTAGTGTAAGTTTGTTAGTCCTCATCCAGGTAGATATTTTCTGTAATTCGGTATTTACAGTATTGGCTAGCGTGACTGGGCTCGGGTGGGAGAAGACGTATGTAGTGTCATCTGCAAATAGTGTGGGTTTGAGTAATTGCGAAGCATTTGGTAGGTCATTTATGTATAGGAGAAAGAGAAGAGGGCCAAGGACACTTCCCTGTGGGACACCAACTGTAATTGGTTGTGCAGAAGAGTTTGCCCCATTTGCGTACACATATTGGCTTCTGTTGCTGAGGTATGACTTGAGGTAGTTGAGGGAGTGCCCTCTTATACCATAGTGTGACAATTTTACGTGGAGCAAGTCATGGTCAACTGTATCAAAAGCTTTACGTAAGTCAATGAAGATCCCCAGTGGGACTTCTTTTTTCTCTATTGCAGTGTATATATGTTCTAGCATGTGTATAATAGCATCATTAGTATTTTTATTAGGCCTGAATCCAAATTGGCAGGGGTTGAGTATGTTTTGGGAGATAAGGTAGGAGTAGATTCGTTTATGAATTAATTTTTCGAAGATTTTTGAGAGAGGGTGTAAGTTGGATATTGGCCTATAGTTATTCAACTCTGTTTGGTCTCCTCCTTTGTGGATCAGGGTGACCCTTGCTATTTTGAGTACTGTAGGGAAGGTGGAGGATTCAATGGATTTGTTAAAGAGTGTTGCAGTGATTGGTGATAGCACTTGTGACACTTTTTTGTATATAAAGGGTGGTTAATGTACACATTGTCATTAATCCATCCATTATATTTTTTTTTTTTCAAAATTATATAATAAATACAATACATAACACACAAAGATGATAAATACACCCCACAGTAGAATAAATAAACATAAATATGAGATGTGATGAATGGTTTTGAAAAACGATAAGTTGAAGAATTGAGACACTTATGCAACACATGGGAATCTTTATTGAAGAAACGTTTCACCACACAGTGGCTTCATCAGTCCAATACAAAGTAGAAATGGGTAAGGAGAGGAGGAGTTTGAGATAATCAGTTCTTCAACCTGGAATCGATGTGTTCAGTCCATCACTCTTGTAGGAAGTGCAGCATAGGGCCAGAGAGGTGGCTTATATACTGCAGTCAGATGAGTCGAAGCAGGAGGAGGTGGGATCACAGTGGGACCTGCCACTAGTGTATGTCATTGTTCAAAGGTTAGACAAGTGTTGAAGTCTTTGTACCAAGATCCCATGATGTTGCAGTGTCTGACAGATGTGATGAATGGTTTTGAAAACCGACAAGTTGAAGAATTGAGACACTTATGCAACACATGGGAATCTTTATTGAAGAAATGTTTCGCCACACAGTGGCTTCATCAGTCCAATACAAAGTAGAAATGGGTAAGGAGAGGATTGGGTAAGGACAGATTGAAAGATACAACACATTTCCTGAAAATCCTAGAAGACAGGAGGAAGAAGATAGGAAAAGCCCCATACAACCTAAGACTTGTCTTACTCGACACAGAGTTGCTATATCTATCCATACCTGAGGAGGAAGCAGCAGTAACAGTGGCGGACTTCTATGCCGAAAACCTGGACAAGATCAGAACAGAACTCAAGGAACTGGGAATACGAAGACCACCTAACAAAAACCTAGTGAAAGAAGCCCTTCTACATATAATGCAAGACACAATTCTAAAATTTGATAATGTGGTGTGCAGACAGAAGATGGGCACAGCAATAGGGGCATCTGTTAGTGTAGCAGTTGCCGAAATATTTGTACAGTGTAAGTTAGAACGAAACCGGCCAGACTCCAGCCCACCTACACTACTTTACAAGAGGTATATTGATGACATTTTTGTACTCATCGAGGGAGGAGATGAAAGCATAGAAAGATTAATGAATTGGGCCAATAGGGCTCACCCTTCACTCAGATTCACTTCAGAATCTAATGACAAGGAATTGCCTTTCCTGGACAACCTGGTTTACCTCAACGACGAGCACTTTCTACACAGCAGGATATATTATAAACCAGGAAACTCCCACCAATACCTTCATTGGTCTTCATCACACCCAACAACATTGAAACGCTCTCTCTCTTTCTCTTTAGCACTTAGGATCCGACGCATCTGTAGTAAGGAAAAACATTTTGAGACAGCCCTACAGGACATGTGAAACTTTTTCAAACAGAGGGGATTCCCAGAGAACTGCTTACTACAGGCCGAGGAGAAGCTGAGGACGACAGAAAGACTTCAACTACTAGAAACAAAGACGAGACAGATCGATACTGACGACGATGTTCAGCCAGGACTGGGCGAGTAATCTAAGAGAAGAACTGACACAGCTTTGGGACTGGGCGAACAAGGAATTCCAAGAGGCATCCTGATGGGAATTCTTTCCTGACAGACCACCAATGCTGGCTTGGATGAAGAATGATTCTTTAAAAAACAGACTGATGAGAGCTGAGTTCCCAAAGAAGAAGACGTAATGGGACTGGTAGAGTATGCTGGCCTGGGCACTAAAACAAACAAAACATAAGCGAATCTATTCCTACCTCATCTCCCACAACATACTCAACCCCTGTCAGTTTGGATTCAGGCCTAATAAAAATACGAATGATGCTATTATACACATGCTAGAACAAATATACACTGCACTAGAGAAAAAAGAAATCCCACTGGGGATCTTCATTGATTTACGTAAAGCTTTTGATACAGTTGACCATGATTTGCTCCACAAAAAATTGTCGCACTATGATGGTATAAGAGGGCACTCCCTCAACTACCTTAAGTCATACCTCAGCAACAGAAGCCAATATGTGTACACAAATGGAGCAAACTCTTCCGCACAGCCAATTACAGTTGGTGTCCCACAGGGAAGTGTCCTTGACCCTCTTCTCTTTCTCGTTTAAGTAAATGACCTACCAAATGCATCGCAATTACTCAAAACCACACTATTTGCAGATGACACTACATACATCTTCTCTCACCCAAGCCCAGCCATGCTAGCCAATACTGTGAATACTGAATTACAGAAAATATCTACCTGGATGATGACTAACAAACTTATTCTCAACATTGACAAAACCTACTTCATTCAGTTTGGAGACAGAGCTACAGATGTCCCTCTTAACATATTGATAAACGGATCACCTATCACAAAGCTCAATGGTATTGATGACTGGACAGCCATTTTTCTTAACAAATTACTTAGACTATACAACAAACATTGTCCTATAAAAACGAAACAGATCACAAACAAACGGCTTGGTTGCCCATGGCTAACCAGCACCATTCTGAAATCCATTGACAAGAAACACCAATATGAAAAGCAATATAGACAGGGCTTAATACACAAAGATATTCTTAAACACTATTCATCAGTTCTCACCAAAGTAATAAAGAAAGCCAAACAACTATACTACTCCAGTAGATTCACAGACACTAGAGGAGATATAAAAAAGACCTGGAAAACACTCTCTCAGATTCTAGGGACCCACAAACTGAAAAAAAAACAAGAATATTGTCCTAACTAAACCTAATGAAACACCACTGCATCCCACTGACACAGCTAACAAGATAAACGACTTCTTCTCAACCATAGGATCTAATCTAGCCAATAAAATCCCATGTACCAATGCCCATGCCGGGGACTACCTAGATGGGAATTTCCCAAATTCCTTCTATCTTGCACCAACTGAGCCCACGGAAGTCACCGAGATTATAAAGTCACTTAAAAATAACTCAGGGAATCTGTCTCATGTCCCACCATTATTGTACAAGCGAGCGGCCCATGTCCTTTCGCATACTATTTCATTACTTTTTAACGAGTCACTAGAAACTAGCACCTTCCCGAAACTACTCAAGATGACAAGGGTTACACCAATACATAAAGGTGGTGACCCTACAGATTTAAACAACTATAGGCCAATGTCAAACTTACCATTGCTATTCAAAATCTTTGAGAAACTCATGCACAGGAGACTATTTTCATTTATAACAGCACAAAACATATCAACCCCTGCCAATTTGGATTCAGGAAAAATAAAAGCACTAATGATGCAATTATAAAAATGCTAGATCTGCTTTACACAACATTGGAAAATAAGGAATATCCAATAGGAATTTTTATTGACCTAGGAAAAGCTTTTGACACAGTAAACCACGGCATCCTACTCCACAAACTTGACCATTATGGTATAAGAGGCCATGCGCTTGCATATTTCAAATCTTACCTTACTAATAGGTATCAGTACAGTGGACCCCCGCATACCGGACGCCTTGCATAACGGACAATCCGCATACCGGACGCTTTGATCGCTAAAATTTTGCCTCGCATACCGCCCAAAAACCTGCTCAGCGCCCTTCGTCCGAGACGCGTCCAATGTGCGGCCTGAGCCACGCTCACATGTTCCGCCGGTGGCATTGTTTACCAGCCAGCCTCCGCGGTAACATCCAAGCATACAATCGGAACATTTCGTATTATTACAGTGTTTTTGGTGATTTTTTTCTGGAAAATAAGTGACCATGGGCCCCAAGAAAGCTTCTAGTGCCAACCCTACAGCAATAAGGGTGAGAATTACTATGGAGATGAAGAAAAAGATCATTGATAAGTATGAAAGTGGAGTGCGTGTCTCCAAGCTGGCCAGGTTGTATAATAAACCCCAATCAACCATCGCTACTATTGGTGGTACAGCTGCTGCTGCTGCTGTACCACCGTCAGCTGCTGCTGCACTGTCAGCTGCTGCTGCACTGTCAGCTGCTGCTGCTGTACCACCGTCAGCTGCTCCTGCTGCTGTAGTACCGTCTGCTGCTGCTGTAGCATCGTCTGCTGCTGCTGTAGCATCGTCTGCTGCTGCTGTAGTATCGTCTGCTGCTGCTGTAGCATCGTCTGTTGCTGCTGTACCACCGTCAGCTGCTGCTGCTGCTGTAGCATCGTCTGCTGCTGCTGTAACATCGTCAGTTGCTGCTGTAGCATCGTCTGCTGCTGCTGTAGCATTGTCTGTTGCTGCTGTAGCATCGTCTGTTGCTGCTGTACCACCGTCAGCTGCTGCTGCTGCTGTAGCATCGTCTGCTGCTGCTGTAACATCGTCAGTTGCTGCTGTAGCATCGTCTGCTGCTGCTGTAGCATCGTCTGTTGCTGCTGTACCACCGTCAGCTGCTGCTGCTGCTGTAGCACCGTTGTTGGTGTGGCTTATTGAGAATACCAAGAAACAATTAACCCCAGAGGATTTGCCACCCAGGATAGCCCAAAAAAGTCAGTGTCATCGAAGACTGTCTAACTTATTTCCATTGGGGTCCTTAATCTTGTCTCCCAGGATGCAACCCACACCAGTCGACTAACACCCAGGTGAACAGGGAAAATGCCTGGAACTAGTGCTCATATTGGTGAATTTAGAGCCAGCAAAGGTTGGTTTGAGAGATTTAAGAATCGTAGTGACATACACAGTGTGATAAGGCCTGTTCTGGAAGAAAATACCAAACAGGACCTACAGTACTCAGGAGGAAAAGGCACTCCCAGGACACAGTGTCTCATCAGTCATTGCTGCATCTTCAATAAAGGTAAGTGTCATTTATTCTTCATTTAGTAGAGTAGTACATGCACAATATATATTGTGCATGTACTACTCTACTATTGTGCATGTATCCTTCTCTTTGTGTGTAGGAAAATGTATATTTCATGTGGTAAAAAATTTTTTTTCATACATTTGGGTGTCTTGCACGGATTAATTTGATTTCCATTATTTCTTATGGGGAAAATTCATTCGCATACCGAACATTTCGCATAACAGCCAGCCCTCTTGCATGGATTAAGGTCGCTATGCGGGGGTCCACTGTATGTCACCATTAAAGACACAGCATCAACAACACGGCCACTTGATACTGGAGTTCCACAGGGAAGTGTCCTTGGTCCCCTGCTCTTTTTTTTCTCCTGTATTACCTGGCAGCGGCAGCAGCGACTTCCAAGCTCCGTACTTTTCTCCAACTATCAGAGCTACCAATGCTCCTATGATGACCTAGTTACAAGCAAAACTGCACTACCCAACGTAGCACCCAGAATGACCAAAGATTACCAACAGTGAAACCTACAAATCGAAAATAATAGAGATCAAAGGAAGACTGCCCACAAACCAAAAGCAACACCCCGCTGCCAGCCGAACAATGTAACCCTAAGCTTTGTATAACTACAACTTCTTCTTATCTACAACATCAACCTTGGCTTACTAGATGATCAGCCTGTAACTGATTTCATCAACAATATGAACAACACACTTCTCATACCAACAATAACTAAACCAACCAGGCTCACTGAGACAAGTGCAACCATAATAGACCACATATGGACCAATATACTAGCCCCCCTTAAATCAGGGATAATCACAGATAGCACTACAGACCACTACCCTACCTTCCTCCTGACAAACATTAATAAACCACCACTTGAATACAACAAAGTCTCATTTAGACTCCATAACGAGGCCTCAATAAGGAAGTTCACAACTGACATAGAGATTGTTGACTGGCCTACAGAATTCTCCAAGGCCAGTGGTATTGATGACTGGACAGACATTTTTCTTAACAAATTACTTAGACTATACAACAAACATTGTCCTATAAAAACGAAACAGATCACAAACAAACGGCTTGGTTGCCCATGGCTAACCAGCACCATTCTGAAATCCATTGACAAGAAACACCAATATGAAAAGCAATATAGACAGGGCTTAATACACAAAGATATTCTTAAACACTATTCATCAGTTCTCACCAAAGTAATAAAGAAAGCCAAACAACTATACTACTCCATTAGATTCACAGACACTAGAGGAGATATAAAAAAGACCTGGAAAACACTCTCTCAGATTCTAGGGACCCACAAACTCAAAAAAAACAAGAATATTGTCCTAACTAAACCTAATGAAACACCACTACATCCCACTGACACAGCTAACAAGATAAACGACTTCTTCTCAACCATAGGATCTAATCTCGCCAATAACATCCCACATACTAATGCCCATGTCGGGGACTACCTAGATGGGAATTTCCCAAACTCCTTATATCTTGCACCAACTGAGCCCTCGGAAGTCACCGAGATTATAAAGTCACTTAAAAACAACTCAGGGAATCTGTCTCATGTCCCACCATTACTGTACAAGCGAGCGGCCCATATCCTTTCGCATGCTATTTCATTACTTTTTAACAAGTCACTAGAAACTAGCACCTTCCCGAAACTACTCAAAATGGCAAGGGTTACACCAATACATAAAGGTGGTGACCCTACAGACTTAAACAACTATAGGCCAATATCAAACTTACCATTGCTATTCAAAATCTTTGAGAAACTCGTGCACAGGAGACTATATTCATTTATAACATGTACATGTTTATAGAGGGGCCACAGATATATCAGATCATTTTCTAGTTGTAGCTACACTGAGAGTAAAAGGTAGATGGGATACAAGGAGAATAGAAGCATCAGGGAAGAGAGAGGTGAAGGTTTATAAACTAAAAGAGGAGGCAGTTAGGGAAAGATGTAAACACCTATTGGAGGATAGATGGGCTAATGAGAGCATAGGCAATGGGATCGAAGAGGTATGGGGTAGGTTTAAAAATGTAGTGTTAGAGTGTTCAGCAGAAGTTTGTGGTTACAGGAAAGTGGGTGCGGGAGGGAAGAGGAGCGATTGGTGGAATGATGATGTAAAGAGAGTAGTAAGGGAGAAAAAGTTAGCATATGAGAAGTTTTTACAAAGTAGAAGTGATGCAAGGAGGGAAGAGTATATGGAGAAAAAGAGAGAGGCTAAGAGAGTGGTGAAGCAATGTAAAAAGAGAGCAAATGAGAGAGTGGGTGAGATGTTATTAACAAATTTTGTTGAAAATAAGAAAAAGTTTTGGAGTGAGATTAACAAGTTAAGGAAGCCTAGAGAACAAATGGATTTGTCAGTTAAAAATAGGAGAGGAGAGTTATTAAATGGAGAGTTAGAGGTATTGGGAAGATGGAGGGAATATTTTGAGGAATTGTTAAATGTTGATGAAGATAGGGAAGCTGTGATTTCGTGTATAGGGCAAGGAGGAATAACATCTTGTAGGAGTGAGGAAGAGCCAGTTGTGAGTGTGGAGGAAGTTCGTGAGGCAGTAGGTAAAATGAAAGGGGGTAAGGCAGCCGGGATTGATGGGATAAAGATAGAAATGTTAAAAGCAGGTGGGGATATAGTTCTGGAGTGGTTGGTGCAATTATTTAATAAATGTATGGAAGAGGGTAAGGTACCTAGGGATTGGCAGAGAGCATGCATAGTTCCTTTGTATAAAGGCAAAGGGGACAAAAGAGAGTGCAAAAATTATAGGGGGATAAGTCTGCTGAGTATACCTGGTAAAGTGTATGGTAGAGTTATTATTGAAAGAATTAAAAATAAAACTGAGAATAGGATAGCAGATGAACAAGGAGGCTTTAGGAAAGGTAGGGGGTGTGTGGACCTGGTGTTTACAGTGAAACATATAAGTGACTGATTGTATCCTTAGATGCGTGCACACTGGCTGGCTTGTAAACACTGGACACGTCTCGTACGAATCGTATCGCATACTGGGTTTTGTAACGGGAACCGAGGCAAATTTTTTGCTATATAATGCTTCGGATACTGGATTTATCGGAGTGCCAGCACTCTGAAGGAGGGGTGTTAGTGTTGCAGTGTTATAACTGTAATGTAAGCATGCCTCTGGCAAGATAGTGATGGAGTGAATGATGATGAAAGTTTTTCTTTTTTGGGCCACCCTGCCTTGGTGGGAAACAGCCAGTGTGTTAATAAAAAAAAAAAAAAAAATAGAACATTACTAATATACACCTACCATCCAAATTATGACGTGCTCGACTTACGACCATTCGACTTACAACCGTGTTTTCTATGCCAGATTTCTGGGAAATAAACAACTGTTTGTGTTATACACAGTGTTTATCCTAAACTTTACAGTATAAAATACAGCACTAACAGCATAAAAAGTAAAGTAAAAAATGAAATACCAAAATAAAAAATAAAATAAAGTCATTACAAAAATGTGATATTGATATTCAGTAGTAAGGTTCGACTTGCGTCCATTTCGACTTACGACCAGTTTGTCGGAACTGAACTCGGTCGTAAGTCGGATGGTACCTGTACGACATTTTTGCATGTTTTTTGTTGTAAACAATTATTGTAAACAAAATAATGATGAAGATTTTAGTGCGGTTATTGTGTTGAATACGAGTTTACATATATACATTATGCATTATATTGGTCTGACAGGCCACAAACATTACTGGAAAAAAACAAAATTAGAAAAGAAAAAAGGAACGAAACAGTTAAATAAAAAATGCAACTTTACGTAAGTTGCAGATGTTCCCACCGCCCGGTCATTGAGGGTCAACTTCATGCCTCTATATCTTGGAAAGTACTGATTGGAATTTTGTTTCTTTTATTACCTATAGAAAAATATTGTCTTTAATTCTGTAAGTTTTTTTTTTTTTTTAAATTCTTGGACCCTGAAAGGGTCAGAAATTTTTGGAAAAATTTTTTTTTATTTTTTTCTTATGAAATGATAGAGAATCTTTTTCTGATCATAATGATACCAAAAGTATGAAATTTGACGGAAAACTTATGGAATTATGCTCTCGCAAAGTTAGCAGTCTCGACAATGTTTACGCATTGACGATTTTGCCCCCTTTGAGCCCTATTTTTGGCCAATTCCAATGTACCAGTAGACAAAAATTTTAACTCTTTTGCTAGAACTCTATTTTTTCTATCGAATGAGTACAAAAAACCACCCATTTACTGATTTCAACTATCCAATAAAGTGGTCAGAAATTGGTAATTTTGCCAATTTCACACAAATTTCAAAAGATGCCAATTTCCAAGTAGGGTCTAGAATAAACAAGACAGACATTCTTGGCACTAAAATAACAGTTTTTCTGTTCATTAGTCATGTCCCCATGCCCCTCTTACATTTCTTTTGCTTTCCACTTTGAATTTTTATTCTCACAAAAAAATAGAAGATTTACTGTTATGCAGACTACTGCATTAGTATAGAAATGGTATAAATAATATCAGCGCACTTGTGAAAGAACATTAGACTCACCAGTTGACATGTATTGGATGCATGGCATGATTTGTTTACTTTTGAACTTTGGCAAAAATCGAACATTTCTGCTACTTTGAGCTCAATTTCAAGGTACTTTTCATTGTGAAACCAATCAAAATCATCTCAATTTCTGTAATATGTCTTCCATTCTATAAAATGAGACCAGGAAATCTAAAATACAACCATAAATACCATACGAAAATATAGTGCAAAGTTGCTGTTTTAAAGCAAAAACACAGTCGGAGTTTTTTTGTTCTCATTATGCACTGTGTGCTGCAGGATTTTTTTTATACTGTGCACACTGACCACATAGACCCATTCTTTCATATGTAGGCCTACCAGCTTTCTCTCGCTATATTTGAAGGCGCTAGAATTTATGCATAGTAGTATTGCACCAACACCTGGCATGCAAGCCATGCTAGTACAGCACCAACCCTGAAAGGGTTAATGTCACCTTTGCACCATTTATAACATTTCTGGTATATTTATAAATGTTTATGCAGTAGTGTTATTGTAGTAAACAGAATAGAGGAAATCAGCTCTAGTATACATTATTTAGGTATGCATACTGATCAAAGAGCCCATCATAAGTCCGAGTCATCAGTAAATGAGTACATCCATAAGTGAGGAGAAACTGTATATAAAGACATCAAATTCCTTTCCTTCCCTCTTTCCTCTGTCTTTTATATATAATTTCTCTTGCCTCCATTCTAGAACAATGGAGATATCTTTATAAAAATTCCATTTCTACTATATATGGGATAGGCTATCTTCAGAGATGACAATTCCCAAGTGATAGTTACTCCATCCAGCTCTACTAGAATGAAACCTTTGAAGCTGCTGTAGCTGATGAACCCTTACAGGAATACTTGATGATATCATTACTGCCTTACTGAAGTCTCCACCTCAGGATGATGCATATCAACACTATGCATGAACCCATTCTGTGTGATGAAATATTACAGCAAAAGAACTTTTGTTCCTGCTGTGTAAATATATAGAATAGGGTAGCATTGTACATGTGATGCACCCGATTTTGCTAATAATAAAAGTCACAATGATGTCTCCACTGCTGACATTGTAGCTTTAATATAAACATTCATTGGTGAATTACTGCAATATCTTAATCTCAGAGTTACTGTGTATTAGCTAATACTTTGCACTGTTTACTCCTGCAGATGGTGAAGACAGCAAATGTTGAAGGCCAGGCCAGGTATCACTGCTGCTCTGTCTGTCCTCGCAAGTTTGAGTCACCATATAAGTTAACGCGTCACCTCAGGATACATACAGGAGAGAAACCTTTTGCCTGTCCTCACTGTCCACACCGCAGCAGCAGGAAGGATGCTCTCCAGCACCACGTTCTAGCCAAGCACAATAGTCCAATGTAGGAGAGGGAGGAACATATATGGGAAACAGAGAGCACTGGAATAATATATATAGACTGATGCAAATTCAATAAAAGAAAGAGAAAGAAGGATAAAAAGCATGACAAACAATAGAACTCCAGGCCTAAATGTTATGATCAGGATTGTTATTAAGTTAAAAGGGAAAAGAGCAAATGTAATTTGTTTTCAAATTAATGAATCAAGATATAGTCGAACCTCGGGTGTCGATTGCATTACTTGTTAAATAAGTCGGCTTTTGAATGATATTTGAAAAAAAAAAATGTTCTGGTTCTCGTACTTTCTCTTGGTTGTCGACGTTCAAGTTTTTGTGTGTGTGGAATGGGACAAAACGAATCAGGTCACATGCTCACGAAATGCACATTGGACAATGGGTCCAGAGCATGGGTCTGAGTCAGTATAGCCACTAACTCATATGCTGTAAACATCTCTTGAGCTTTTGTTGTGCACCTTGTGAACTTTTTTGTTATTTTGGAGATTTGGTGCAATTTTTTTACTGTTTATTATTACGAAAATCCACGAGTTTTTAAGAACAATGTTATGACAAAACAAACTGGCTGTAATGTGGAGGGCCAACATGAAAGCGTGGGTAGCAAGACAACTTTTTATTGAGTATGTTCATGAGGTTTTTGCTCCCACTGTCAAAAAGTGCCTCATTAAAATACAATTGTCACTCAGAGCCCTTTTACTTATGGATAATGCTCCTGCTCACCCTCCAAGCTTGGAAAACAAGTTAAACAAGTTTTATAACTGTAAAGTTCTTGCCTCCTAACACCACTAACACCACTCCTTTCATCCAGCCCATGGACCAGCAGGTCATTTCTAATTTCAAGAAACTCTACACCAAAGCAGTTTTTGTTAGGTGCTCTGAAAGTCACTTCTGAAACAAATTTAGCCCTCAGGGAGTTCTGAAAGGACCATTTCAATATCCTCACCTGTTTGAGGCTTATAGACAAAGCCTGGGAGAATGTGTCTTTCAGGACCATGCAGTCAGCATGGAAGAAATTGTAGCCTGACTGTGGCAGCCAGGGATTTTGAAGGCTTTGAAGATGAGCCTGAGCTGGTAGAGGATAATGTGTCCCTAGGGAAGACCTTGGACCTAGAGGTGACTGAGGTGATGTGGAAGAGTTGGTGGAGGAGCACAGAACTGATTTCACCACAGAAGAATTTGTAGACCTTCAGAAGAAGCAGCAACAGATTGCAGTGAAAGAGCTGTCATCAGAGGAAGAGGAGAGAAGGGATGATGTGCTCATTGCACTTGCCAAGGAAATGTGTGCTAAATGGCATGAAGTGCAGGAGTTTGCTGAAAAATACCATGCAGACAAAGTATTGTAGTGGCCATCCATCTCTCTAGCATGTACAGTGAGAGCGTAATGTCTCAATTTAGACAAATGTTAAAATGGAGCCTGAAACAAACTTCACTGGACAGGTTTTTAGTGAGACAAAGAACGAGTGAGCCAGAACAAGGTGTTAGTAGTGACAAGAGACAAAGAAGAGAAACAACATTAGCTCTCCTAAGGCAGGTAAGGGACAGTTAAATATTCATTTGCTTTACAGTACATATTTCAGTTAAATTTTCATTTAGTATTCATTTTTACAGTTTCCCTGTTCTGTATAATTTTATACATTGTTTCATGTAGTAGTTAATATGTTATTGGTATATTATTATATTGTCATTTGGGGTCTGGAACAGATTAAGTCTGTTCACTTTATTCTTTTTAGGAAAAATTGCTTAGGTTGTCGTCGATTTTGGTTGTCGAATCAACATCTGGAACTAATTAAATTTGAAAACCGAGGTTCCACTGTACTTCAGTATGCTTGTAGCCTAAAAATCTTATTAAGAAAAAAATGATGCGTTCTATGCTTAAAATCCACAATTTGACAATTTTGAGTTTGTACATACTATATAATATCAAGACTGACTACAGATCACAATGTTTCCAGAAGTGTTAAGCCATCCTCACTAACTGTGATATGCTAATTTTAATAACTTTCTAGAACAGTGATAACAAGTCACAACTGTAAAATATTCCTTGCAGTCTGTTCATGATTTTCAGCTTATAAATTATTGTTATGTCTGATAAGAGTTATGTTAATTATTAAGAATTTGTTACATAATGAAGAGTTGCAAGATAGAATGGAAGATATCTAAAAGATACTTGCATTAAATGTACTCCTAATTATCTTCTAGATACCATTAAGAGATATAATGGAAAATATCTTAGAGATCCTTATACAGTACGATGTTATACACATGCGGATATAATCTAGATACTTTTCTAAGATACCATCATTAAAGTATATTTTAGATAATACTTTAATGCATATGAAAACTGCATTATGAGCAAAGTTTTACTTGCAAAATGTAATTAGTTTCTTCATCAGTATAAAAAGGCATAATACCATGACTGTGTGACTAGTTAGTGATCTAAGTATGTGCGGGCTATTTTATGTTTCTTTATGTGTACCATGGGAAAGGGTTGGACAAATACATGTTTGAAAAGGACTTACCTTGTATGGCCAGTAGGCCTACTGCAGTGTTCCTACATTCTTATGTTTGTACCATGTTATGTGAACCTATATGGAACTACAATGATGAAGATTTTTTTTTTGAGGGGGAAGGGGTTGACTTTGGTTATCGTTATAAATAGGATGCAATAAATGTAAATTGTTTGTTTGATAAATTTATGAAATTATAATATAAGACAAAATAATCACTCACTAGATGTGCAGACCTGAATGATGACATGAATTATTGTCTCTGCTGTAATAAAGAACTGAAATTCAGCAGACTCCTGTAATGAAGAACAGTGACTCAGCAGACTCCTGTAATGAAGAACAGTGACTCAGCAGACTCCTGTAATGAAGAACAGTGACTCAGCAGACTCCTGTAATGAACAGTGACTCAGCAGACTCCTGTAATGAAGAACAGTGACTCAGCAGACTCCTGTAATGAAGAACAGGGTAAATCAGTAGACTGTTGTAATGAGGAATAAATTCTTCAACATTGCAGCACACTGCAGTGAAGATCAGGCCTCCCATAGTGTACTTCAGTATTTTTAAACATACGATTATTTGTATATATTTTTCTTAATACACTAACTAGTCTTACCTAGGATATTCTATGCAAGAAAGTCACAGATGGATCTATTTTAAATTGAGGTTTTCCCTATGAGATTTTTTTTAACCCTTTGACTGTTTCAGTTGTACATATATGTACGTCTTATGAGCCAGCGTTTTTGACGTATTTATACTCCAAAATTCTAGCGGCTTCAAATCAAGCAGGAGAAAGCTGGTAGACCCACAAGTGATAGAATGAGTCTGTGTGGTCAGTGCCCACAGTATAAAAAAAATCCTGCACCACGCAGTGCATAATGAGAAAAAAAAAACTAAGACCGTGTTTTTGTATTAAAATGCCGACTTTGAGGTGTATTTTCATATACAGTGGTCCCTCAATAATCATCCAGCTCGATAGTCGTGCTTTCCAAAATCGTCGCGTTATTCTCGTCCAAACATTGGCTCGCAAATGGTCGGTTTGCTCGCTAATCGTCCTTTGTCCAGGATGTGTACTCATGCTCTGAGCCACCTCGGCCTCCCTTCCCAGCCAGTGTGCCATTGTTTACCAGTGAGCAACGGTCCCCTCACTTGTTCATACAAAATATTTCATAATATTATATTCATTTTAGTGCTTGCAAGTGCTAAATAGGCTAACATAGCTCCAAAGAAAGCTCCTAGTGCCAAGCCTTTGGTAAAGAAAGTGAGAAATATGATTGAATTTAAGAAAAGCATCATTGAACAATATGAAAGTGGCGTACATGTGGCCGAACTGGCCAGGATGTATAACAAATCCCATACAACCATATCTGCCATCATGGCCACGAAAAAGGAAATCAAGGAAGCTGTTGTTGCAAAGGGGGTAAATATGCTGACAAAAATGAGATCACCAGTACTCGAAGACGTTGAGAAGTTATTATTGGTGTGGATAAACAAGAAACAATTAGCAGGAGATACTCTTATGACGTCGATTATTTGTGAAAAGGCTAGGCAGTTGCATGACGATCTGGTAAAGAAATTGCCTGCAACGAGTACTGATAATTGTGGCCAGCAAAGGTTGGTTTGAGAGATTTAAGAAGCGTAGTGGCATACACAGTGTGATAAGGCATGGTGAAATGTGGGGTAGGATGGAAAGATTTATGGATAAACATCACCCTGAGAAGGATGTTGCAAGCCATATCGGCAAATTGTACAGTGACCGAGTCTTGGCCCATTTTAGGGAAGTTTTAAAGAGGTGCCAGAAACAGAGCTCTCTGGGCACTTTTTTTGTGAGACAGGAGTTCAGTGACTCTCAAGCTGGTCCTAGTGGCATTAAGAAACAGAAAAGAGAAGTAACCCCAGAAAAGCAATTGGTACCTGAGGTGTTGATGGAAGGGGATTCCCCTTCCAAACAGTAACTAATCCAATCTCTCTCCTCCTCCAGTCTTTCATACACTAAGAAGAATCGCCAATAAAGGTAAGTGTTATGCTGTTAATGTTTCATTCATCATGTCCCACTGTATTGTTTATGTACTACATGTATATTTCATGTAAAAAAAATTTGTTTTAATTCTTCTGGGTGTCAGGAACGGATTAATTGTATTTGCATTATTTCTTATGGGGAAAATTGATTCGAAAATTGTCTTTTTCGATAATCGTTGCACTTCCAGGAACGGATTAACGACGATAAATGAGGGACCACTGTAGTATTTATGGTTGTATTCTCATTTTCTTGGTCTCATTTGATAGAATGGAAGACATATTACAGAAATAGAGATGATTTTGATTGGTTTCATGATGAAAAGGACCTTGAAATTGAGCTGAAATTAGCAGAAATGCTCAATTTTTGTCAATGTTCAAGAGCAAACAAATGACGTCATTGTCCAATGAGTGTCCAGTTAGCCATTCTGGTATACAGTCACGAATAGGTTGACATTATTTATACAATTATTACAATAATGCAGTATTCTGCATAACAGTAAATCTTCTATTTTTTGTGTGAATAAAAATTCACAATAGAAAGCAAGAGTAATATCAGAGGGGCCTGGAGACGTGACTGATGGACAAAGAAAATGTTATTTTAGTGCCAGAAATGTCTGCATTGTTCATTCTGGACCGTATTTTGAAATTGGCATATTTTTTAATTTGCGTGAAATTGGCCAAATTGCCAAATTCTGACCATTTTATTGGGTAGTTGAAATTGGTAAATGGGCGGTTTCTTGTACTCAGTTGATAGAACAAATGGAGTTCTAAAGAAATAGCTATGAGTTTGGTCGGCTGGAACGATGGAATTGGCCAAAAATAGGGCTCAAGGTGGGCGAAACCCCAATACGTAAATATCGCTGAGATCGCTAACTTTGTGAGAGCATAATTCCGTAAGTTTTCAATCAAATTTCATACTTTTGGTGTCATTACCACCGGGAAAAGATTCTCTATCATTCATAAGACAAAATAATTTTTTTTTAAATTCTTCGACACTGAGAGCTAGTTTGTGAGCAGGAGTCTTGACAGTCAAAGGGTTAAATTAAATTTAAATAACCATTAACATTCTGAATTTTTTAATAAACTATTTTAGCATTATATTTATTGCCTACTTTTTTTTTTTACTTTATGTAAGTTATTCATGGTCTAGTAATTAGTCTTGGTAATTTTTCATTTGTATTTCTACCCCTTTTCATTTTGAGTTCCATGGCATATGTCACCTCTGATGTAATATTTTATTTTAGTTTCACAACAGCAACTTATACTACTGGAACGTGTTCAGCACTGTGTTCACATGCTGGGATTCTTTCCTGTCAGCTTGTAGCACCAGTAGTTAGAGTATTATTATTATTATATGCATTGCATATAATAATAATAATATAATAGACTTATCCCCCTATAATAAAAATTATAGGGGGATAAGTCTGCTGAGTATACCTGGTAAAGTGTATGGTAGAGTTATTATTGAAAGAATTAAGAGTAAGACGGAGAATAGGATAGCAGATGAACAAGGAGGCTTTAGGAAAGGTAGGGGGTGTGTGGACCAGGTGTTTACAGTGAAACATATAAGTGAACAGTATTTAGATAAGGTTAAAGAGGTCTTTGTGGCATTTATGGATTTGGAAAAGGCGTATGACAGGGTGGATAGGGGGGCAATGTGGCAGATGTTGCAAGTGTATGGTGTAGGAGGTAGGTTACTGAAAGCAGTGAAGAGTTTTTACGAGGATAGTGAGGCTCAAGTTAGAGTATGTAGGAAAGAGGGAAATTATTTCCCAGTAAAAGTAGGCCTTAGACAAGGATGTGTGATGTCACTGTGGTTGTTTAATATATTTATAGATGGGGTTGTAAGAGAAGTAAATGCGAGGGTCTTGACAAGAGGCGTGGAGTTAAAAGATAAAGAATCACACACAAAGTGGGAGTTGTCACAGCTGCTCTTTGCTGATGACACTGTGCTCTTGGGAGATTCTGAAGAGAAGTTGCAGAGATTGGTGGATGAATTTGGTAGGGTGTGCAAAAGAAGAAAATTAAAGGTGAATACAGGAAAGAGTAAGGTTATGAGGATAACAAAAAGATTAGGTGATGAAAGATTGAATATCAGATTGGAGGGAGAGAGTATGGAGGAGGTGAATGTATTCAGATATTTGGGAGTGGACGTGTCAGCGGATGGGTCTATGAAAGATGAGGTGAATCATAGAATTGATGAGGGAAAAAGAGTGAGTGGTGCACTTAGGAGTGTGTGGAGACAAAGAACTTTGTCCTTGGAGGCAAAGAGGGGAATGTATGAGAGTATAGTTTTACCAACGCTCTTATATGGGTGTGAAGCATGGGTGATGAATGTTGCAGCGAGGAGAAGGCTGGAGGCAGTGGAGATGTCATGTCTGAGGGCAATGTGTGGTGTGAATATAATGCAGAGAATTCGTAGTTTGGAAGTTAGGAGGAGGTGCGGGATTACCAAAACTGTTGTACAGAGGGCTGAGGAAGGGTTGTTGAGGTGGTTCGGACATGTAGAGAGAATGGAGCGAAACAGAATGACTTCAAGAGTGCATCAGTCTGTAGTGGAAGGAAGGCAGGGTAGGGGTCGGCCTAGGAAAGGTTGGAGGGAGGGGGTAAAGGAGGTTTTGTGTGCGAGGGGCTTGGACTTCCAGCAGGCATGCGTGAGCGTGTTTGATAGAAGTGAATGGAGACAAATGGTTTTTAATACTTGACGTGCTGTTGGAGTGTGAGCAAAGTAACATTTATGAAGGGGTTCAGGGAAACCGGCAGGCCGGACTTGAGTCCTGGAGATGGGAAGTACAGTGCCTGCACTCTGAAGGAGGGGTGTTAATGTTGCAGTTTAAAAACTGTAGTGTAAAGCACCCTTCTGGCAAGACAGTGATGGAGTGAATGATGGTGAAAGTTTTTCTTTTTCGGGCCACCCTGCCTTGGTGGGAATCGGCCAGTGTGATAATAAAATAAAATAATAAAAATAATAATAAAAATAATATCTTTACATGTACATGTACAAGGTATACAGACCTAACTGACATTAATGACATACTACTATACAGAAAGCCACTTGTTATACAGAGCATTCCAGGCAAATTAAGTAAATTTTCTCCCAGGATGCGACCCACACCAGTCGATTATCACCTGGGGTACCTATTTTACTGATGGGTGAACATGGACAGCAGGTGTCTTGTGGAAACACATCCTAATGTTTTCCAGCTGTAGTGGGAGATCAGTTCTAGGATTAGTGAATTTCTTTTGGAGCTACCAATACCATTGCTTAGTTAATCTTAAGTTAATTTTAAGCCTGCCCATAGTGCTCTGCATACAAGGGGCTTTTGGCATGTACACCCAATCACTATATTTCTTTGTACAACTATGTATCATGTCCAAATAAAAAATAAATAAATAAATAAATAAATAAATTTGATTACATGAGAATTACATTATTTTGTACTGCATAATGAAATGAAAATTGTAATACAGTGGTACCTCGAGTTACAAACTTAATTCGTTCCAGAAGGCTATTCGAGTGCCGATACCGAACGAATTTGTTCCCATAAGGAATAATGTAAATTAGATTAGTCAGTTTCATACCCCCAAAAATACACTTACAAAACCACTTACAATAACACACTTACATAATTGTTCGAGTTGGGAGCTGTATGAAACTCAGGGTACCACTGTATATTGTCAATCTCACTCTAAGATTGGGGTACTGTATCAAGATAGAGAAATGTTACTGCTTGTTTCTTTTTGTGTGTATATTGTGTGTATTATTATTATTATGATTATTATTATTGTGTGGTTCACCTGGCTACAAGTGTGCCCGATTCATATGGCAAAATATCTGTAATTCTTTATGGTCTTGATTGACCATGTAGGAATGATGGTTTTAAATACTCCTTGTTTAATTGATCTGATACATTCAACTCATGATTCAGTACAGTACTAGGATTTAGGAGGATATACATGTACTAGTAACAACAGTGAGTAACAGCCACCAAGCAAGCTGTCAAGTGTGTAGGAGCTGTCATGATTACGAGAAGTTTGAACCACTTGTGGCTGAGAGTAAAGAGATGTACACAAAAATAGTGACATATATGAAGCCAGTGACAAGTAAACAGTGATCTTTTGCTTAAATGTTACTAAAGGTTTTTGCTGTAAGACTGTAAAGTTGCTCTATGAATACCTAAAGAGTTGTGTGACTTTTTCAATAAATTTGGTTATTACTGTAGTGTTTTACCAAAAACCTCAATGTAACATTGTCAGCTGTGAGATTACAGTGATAAAGCAATATGGAAAGATTGAAATACAGCGGACCCTCACCCAACAGCATTAATCTGTTCCAGAGGGCTTGCCTTTGGTTGAAATTGCCGTTAGTCGAGTTAATTTTCCCCTTAAGAAATAATGGAAATAGAATTAATCCATTCCTGACACCCCAAAGTCTGAAAAAAAAAAATTTTTACATGAAATATACATTTCCTTATATGGAAAGGAATGGGACATGCAAAATAAACAATAATTAATACCACTTACCTTTATTGTAGAGTTGTTGATGAGTGATGTGCCAGCAGCAAGGGAAATTTAGATTTGTCAATTGCTTGGAAGGAGAATCCCCTTTCAGAAGAACTTCAGGTACCAAGTTCTTTGGTGGGGTTACCTCCCTCCTTGTTTTTTTAATGCCACTAGGACCAGCTTGAGAGTCACTGGACCCCTGTAGCACAAAATAATTGTCCAGAGAGCTCTGTTTCTCATGTGCCCTTAGGATTTCCCTAAAATGGGACACAAGAATGTCATTGTACATGTACATTTCCATCGTAATTCTCACCCTTTTTAACACAGGCTTGTTACTAGAAGCTTTCTTGGGACCCATAGTGGCTTATTTAGCAGTTATAAGCACTAGAAATAGTGGAATAATCCAAAATATATGGGAGGCACACTTGGAAACTGACCACAGTAGCTTGTAAACAATGGTACACTGACTCTTAGAATAGCTGGGCTTGCTCAGGCCGCGCTCCGGGCACATCGACACGTTTCGGACAGATGTCGTTGGTTAAGTTTTTCGCCGTTGGTTAAGGCAATTTTTCTACGGCAAAAAATGCCATTAGATGAAATTGCCATTACTTAATGCCGCCGTTATTTGAGGGTTAACTGTACTTTGAAGAGAAACCTCTAATATCCAACTTTTTACCCAAAATGGTACTTTATTATGTAAATAAAGAAGGGGAAAAAACAGTTGGGGAGCACAGTTTCATATTTCAGCATGATATAATGTTTGTACAAAGGTGAATGACATTTGGGTGTACATCCAGAAATCCTCTAAATATACAGAGCATATCAGGAAAATTTAAGATGAACTTAAGACTACAAGGCGATAACAATATGAATACAGTGGAACCTTGGTTTTTATTTGCCCTGGTTTTCGTCAAATTTGGTTTTAGATTTTTTGTGTCAAAATTTTGTACCAGTTTTCATTCATCACCTCGGTTTTCATCGAGTTGACAGTGGTCCACCATACTGGACGTGTCCACCTGCGCCCACACAAAGCATCCCATGTGTTTTGAGTCATTCTGGCCATGTACTATGCTCCACAGTCAGCCCTCCTGGCCCTATATCACTCGCTTTTTTACCCCTATCTCACCTATGGAATTTGTGCAAGGGGGCTCAACAACAATAAACCATCTCAGACCATTCATTACCCAACAAAAGGCTGGAGTCAGAATGATAACAAATTCCCACTACAGGCAGCACACTCCACCAATATTCAAAACTCTAAACCTACTCACCATACAAAACATCCATACTTACTACTGCACCTACTACATACATAGAACACTTAACTCTGATATAAACCCTCCCCTCAAACTTCTCCTTACCAACCTTAACAGAACACATGACCATAACACAAGGCACAGATTGCTCTTTGATGTTCCTCATGTCCATCTCACACTATGCAAAAACTCAATGCACATAAAAGGCCCAAAAATCTGGAATTCATTACCTGTAAAAACCACTTACTCACACTCAACTAAATAAATACTGAATAATTGTATCTCATAAATGTTTACCCTGTGACCCAATCAAACTTTGTTATTTTTAATTACATTACCTAACAGAATACTCCATTCTACTGAATGCACAGCAACATAGTAGATGACAATATGACTTGTCTTTGAAATACTCATTTGTGCTTAATTGTTATTTGTTTACAATAATGTTTACCACTGAATATATCATTGCTTAGTTAATCTTAAGTTAATTTTAAACCTGCCCATAATGCTCTGCATACAAGGGGCTTTTGGCATGTTACACTTAACCACTGTATTTCTTTGTACTTCAATGTATCATGTTCAAATTAATAATAAATAAATAAATAAATAAATTGGTAGAGGGTGGTAGTGATGGTGGTAGAGGATGGTAGTGATGGTGGTAGAGAGTGGTAGTGATGGTGGTAGAGGGTGGTAGTGGTTGTGATGGTGGTAGAGATAACCTCTCCTCCCTCTCCCCTCCTCACTGTCTTCCACATGCCAACAAGAGTCTTCAATAAAGGTAAAAGTGATATTAAATGTTCATTTATCCATTTCATTAGTCCGTAGTCCTTTATATTTATTTCTCATTGTTTTCTCTATGTAAAACTATAGTTATTCTCAATAAAATGTATATTTTGTTAATACTTTTAGGTGTCTGGAATGGATTAATTGGATTTACATTATTTCTTATGGGAAATATTGTTTCAGTTTTCATCGAATTCGGTTTTTGTCAGACATTCTGGAACGAATTAATGACAAAAACTAAGTTTCCACTGTAATTTTATTCATACAAATACAATTATTGTAACCACGAACGAGTGGTATTGATCAATAACAACACTGTGCTAGCCAAGGATTCGAACCCATGTTGTACTGGCCTGCTTCATGGTAAGCGAGAACCACATAACTCTTTAAACCACAGGACCACTCAGCCCTACCTACAAATACAAATACAAAAATTTATTTCCTTGTAAAGCTTACAATGTGTGGCTTACATGTTATAAGATTTTTAAATACAAAGATGGCCACTATCATGCCTAGGCACTTCAGGCAGACTAATACAGTGGACCCCCAGTTTACGACATTAATCCATTCCAGAGAGCGTGTCTTCAATCGTATCTGTCGTAATTCAAATTAATTTTCCCCATAAGAAATAATGGAAATCCAATAAATCCATTCCAGACACCTAAAAGTATTAACCAAAATAATTTTTTCACATTAAATATACATTTTCCTACACAAAAAACAATGAGACATGCAGAATAAACAATACTAAAATGACACTTACCTTTATTGAAGACTTACTAATGAGTGATGAGATGGAAGGAGGGGAGAGGAAGGAGGTGTATTATTGTTTGGAAGGGGAATCTCCTTCCATACAGACTTCAGGTAGCAAGTCCTTTTCAGGAGTTAATTCCCTTTTTTGTTTTTTATTGGCACTAGGACCAACTTGAGAGCCACTGGATCCCTGTCGCACAAAAAATCTGTCCAGAGAGCTCTGTTTCTGGCATCTCTTCAAGATTTCCCTAAAATGGGACACAACATTGTCATTGTAGATGTTGCCACCACAGCCTGCAACAGCTGTGTCAGGGTGATGTTCATCCATAAAGGTTTGCACTTCAATCCACTTTACACAAATGTCCTTAATCTTTGAAGAAGGCAACTTCCTCCATCTCTCTTCCTCCTCTTCTTCTGAAGGAAATTCCTGAGCTGTGGTCTGTTGGTGTTGCACTCACGCTCTTGCAGCTCTGTAGTGGTTAGCTCTTCATCATCATCCTCCACCAACTCTTCTACATCCTCGCCACTAACCTCCAACCCCATGGACTTCACCAATGCCACAATAGATTCCACAATTGGCATAGGCTCCTCAGGGGCAGCCCCAAACCCTTCAAAATCCCTCTCTTGTACACATTCTGGCCACAATTTTCTCCAAGCAGAGTTCAAAGTCCTGCAAGTCACTCCCTCCCAAGCCTTACCTATAAGGTTTATGCAACTGAGGATACTGAAGTGATCTTTCCAGAACTCTCTTAGGGTCAATTCAGTGTCTGAGGTCACTTCAAAGCACTTTTGAAACACTGCTTTGGTGTATAGTTTTTTGAAATTTGAAATGACCTGCTGGTCTATGGACTGGAGGAGAGGAGTGGTGTTAGGAGGCAAAAACTGGACTTTTATGAAGCTAAACTCCAGCACCATTTGCTCTTCCAAGTCTGGAGGATGAACAGGAGCATTGTCTAATACCAGGAGGCACTGAAGTTCCAATTTATTTTCCAGGAGGTATTTTTTTACAGTGGGGCCAAACACGTCATGGAACCAATCATAGAATACATCCCTCATGATCCATGCCTTACTGTTTGCTCTCCGCATCACACACAATTTAGTCTTGATGACACTGTTTTTCTTGAACACTCTGGGAGTTTCAGAGTGATACATGAGTAAAGGCTTCACTTTGCAATCCCCACTAGCATTACTGCAAAACATGAGAGTTAGCCTCTCTCTCATAGGCTTGTGTCCTGGGAGTGCCTTTTCTTCCTGAGTAATGTAGGTCCTGTTTGGCATTTTCTTCCAAAACAGGCCTGTTTTGTCACAATTGAACTATTGTTGGGATTTTAATTGTTCAGCCTCTATGTGCCCCTTAAATTCCTGGCAGCCTCACCGTGCCTTATCACACTGTGTATGCCACTACGATTCTTAAATCTCTCAAACCAGCCTTTGCTGGCTTTAAATTCATCAATATCATAACTAGTTCTAGGTATTTTCTTTACGAGACCATTATGCAACTGCCTTGCCTTTTCACATATAATTGACTGCGAAACACTATCTCCTGATACTGTAATTGTTTCTCGTTGATCCACACCAACAACGATCTCTCCACATCTTTGAGTATTTGCGATCTCTGTTTTGTAAGCATATTTGCACCTTTCCCAGCAACAGCTTTCTTGATTGCCTTTTTCTTGACCAAGATAGTAGCGATGGTTGTAGGGGGTTCGTTATACAGCCTGGCCAGCTCGGAGATACGCATTCCACTTTCATATTTTGCGATGATTTCTTTCTTGAATTCAATAGTATTTCTCACCCTCTTTACCACAGGGCTGGCACTAGAAGCTTTCTTTGGGCCCATTGTGGCTTATTTAGCAGTTACAAGCACTAAAAACAATGGAATAATACAAAATGTTTTGCATGTACGTGTGGAATCGTCCTCACTGGCTTGTAAACAATGGCACACTGGCTGTACATGGAGTGGCTGGGCCACTCAGGCTACGTAGACACATTCGAGACGAATGATTTATACCAAATTCTTTGTCGTTAACCGAGCCAATATTTTGACGCAAAAACTTAATCCAAATTTTACGTAATCCGAGGGTCCACTGTACTAATTTTTACGTTATTTTGATATAGGTCATATTTGAGCAGTACATTTGAACATATTATTAAGTACAATACTTAATTAGATACATTCTCAGTTAAGTACATACATAAATAAGTTTAAAATAGTTAGGTAGTCAAATCATTTAATATTAGTACAAATGGCAGATTTAGTAATGGGATTCAATTTGTCTTGGCATGATACATTGTTTCTATTAAAGCCATACTGGAGGAGTATCTTAGCAAACTTGGGATTAACTTAAGATTTAATAAGACTAACTTAAGATTTAATAGGCAATAGCTATACAGTGGACCCCCGCTTAACGATCACCTCCCAATGTGACCAATTATGTAAGTGTATTTATGTAAGTGCATTTGTACGTGTATGTTTGGGGGTCTGAAATGGACTAATCTACTTCACAATATTCCTTATGGGAACAAATTCGGTCAGTACTGGCACCTGAACATACTTCTGGAATGAAAAAATATCGTTAACCGGGGGTCCACTGTATTAGGAATTGTATGTTTACAGCCCTTTGGGTGGGTGTGGGTGGAAATTATGGGGGAATTACAGATAACAGTAAGTCTATATTGTTTTGGATGTGTTCATGATACGAAAAAGAGAACTGGGTGGTTTTCATTTGGTTAGCTGATGATGGGGTGTGTTAAGGAGATAAGATGATTTTAACGATAGTTTTGAAAATGGTGGTTGATTCTGCAGTTCTAGAGTTTTCAGGCAGGGAGTTCCAGATTCTAGGCCTTTTTATGTACATCAAATTTTTGTATAGGTTTAGCCAGACACTGGGAATGTCAGAGAGATTTTTGTGTCTGGTGTTGTGTCTACGGGTCCTGTTGCAACTATCGAGAAATTGTTTTAGTTCCGGGTTAAAATGTAGGCTGCACAATAGCAGGTGTGAATGTTCTGTACGGTGAGTAGGTTTAGTTCTTTGAAGAGTGGGGGTGTGTGCTGTCTTGCACTGGATTGCGTGATAATTCTTACTGCGCCTTTCTGTTGGGTTATTATCGGCTTTAGGTGACTTGCTGCTGTTGATCCCCAGGCACAAAGAGCATAGGTGAAGTTGGGATAGATGAGTGAATAGTATAGTGTGAGCAGGGCTGATTGTGGCACATAGTAACATATCTTGGAGAGGATTCCAACTGTTTTGAAAACTTTTTTTATTGTTGGATATGGGTGTTGAATTTCAGATTGCTGTAAAGGCCCAGGAATTTGCCCTCATTATGTCTAGCAATAGGAGTGTTGTCAGTCATTATGTTCAGCTGGGCAGCACTTATTCTGTTCCCAAACAGAATGTAGAAGGTTTTGTCAGTATTAAGTGTAGGTTTATTAGCAGTCATCCAGGTCGATATTTTTACTAGTTCTTGGTTACCAATAGTGTTAAGTAAGGCAAGATTAGGGTGGGAGATGACATATGTTGCATCATCAGCAAAAAGAATAGGCTTAAGGTGTTGTGAAACAGTAGGTAGATCACTTATATATAATATTCAATCCAATTCAATTCAATTCAAGTTTATTCTCTATAAGGGTTACAGTGTGGGGTTTACAGGTTTTGGGTATTGTGTGGTTTACATGTTATGATATACTAATTACAGAGGGGGCCACTAGGACGCCTAGCATGGCTAGGCATTTCGAGCAGACTTTGATTAATTCTTAACATTAAATCCTTACAGATTATAGTATTAAGGCTAAGTGACTACATCATAATTTGTGAGTTTAGCAATGTGAATGTTTTTGTTTTGGCACAATACAAGGTGTCTATATTGGAGTATCATAGGCAAACTTACGACTAGTTAGGATTTATTATTTTAAGATTAAGATTAGTATTTCTGGGTTTATAGTCAGTGGGTGAGTGAGTGTAATTGTGAACCACCAGGTGGTTATTATGTAGTTAGTTGTCGGGGTGGATCAGGGAGATAAGATGTTTTCTAACTGTAGTTTTGAAAGTGATGAATGTGTCTGCAGTTCTAGAGTTTTCAGGTAGGGTGTTCCAGATTTTAGGTCCTTTGAAATACATTGAATTTTTGTAAAGGTTTAGTCGAACACAGGGAATGTCATAGAGATGTTTGTGTCTGGTGTTATGCCTGTGGATCCTGTCACAACTATCAAGAAAGCATTTTAGGTCAAGGTTAATATTGGAATTTAAGGTCCTGTAGATATAGGCTGCACAGTAGTAAGTGTGGATGTTCTGAACAGGGAGTAAGTTTAGATCTATGAAGAGTGGGGGGGGTGTGTTGCCAGGGATGGGATTTAGTGATTATTCTTACTGCGGCTTTTTGCTGGGTTATTATTGGCTTTAGGTGTGTTGCTGCAGTTGAACCCCAAGCACAGATAGCATAGGTGAGGTATGGATATATAAGTGAATGGTATAGTGTGAGAAGGGCAGTTTGCGGTACGTAGTATCGTATCTTGGAGAGGATCCCAACCGTTTTGGATACTTTTTTTGTTATGTGTTTGATATGGGTGCTGAAATTTAGGTTGTTGTCGAGTAAGAGAAAGGGACCAAGGACACTTCCCTGTGGTCTTATTGATGAGGTTGTTTCCTTAACCCTTTGAGGGTCGGTCCTGTACTAGTACGTCATTGTAGCCAGGGTCAGGTCACGTACTTGTACACGTAAATTCTAGCGCCTTCAAATCGAGTGGAAGAAAGCTGGTAGACCTACATGTGAGAGAATGGGTCTGCGTGGTCAGTGTGTGCAGTAGTAAGAAAATCGGGGAGCCAGTGGTGCATTGTGGGAATGCCATTTTAGTTCACCTTGTCTGCCATGCGTTGCAGTAAGAAACTCCTCATCCTCAGTGAATTGGGACAATTTTGTTCCCAAGTGACAGTTCAAATATGGATGGAAGTGTCAGTGAAGATGAATTCCAGGGTTTTGAGGAGTTTGTGACTTAGAATAATGAACATAATAGTGGAAATGGTGATGAAAACCCAGACGGCCCTCAACCTTTCACATCTGGTGCTGGGCCATCTTGTTTACTTTCAGTTGTACCAGAACAAAGGAGGAAACCCATATTTTCCCGTGTTCAGGACACAGATGTGAGCAGTGGTGATGATACTGATAGTGAATATGATCTCCAAGCTCTTGAAAACAGTTCCAGTAGCAAGAGTGAAGTGGAATATTCTCCAGTGAAGAGTCAGTATACATGACGCTACATGCACTCTGGTTGGTCGTCTGTTAGACCAAAGTTAATGTTAAAGTCTCTGACTAGAAGGTGATGCATGTTCATTTGGTTGTTTGTGATTAGTGTCTTTAATTTATCGCTAAAATTTGGGTGCTCCTTGAAGCTTGTAGGTATATCTATAGTTTTTTCTCAGTGTAAACCTCATCACACCAGCCACATCATATACTGCAGACCCTAACTGCACGATTCTCCTTTTAGATTACCAGAGTTGCCCCAACTTCATTACATCCCTTTCATCCTTCCCTTCAGAGTTTTGTAGAATTCTTTAGTAGTATATCTTTCCTTTTTATTCTCCATTTTTCTTATTCCCCCCCCAATGGAAAATCATAAGCATGCTAAAGGAATCTTATAGGAGTCAGGAATTGCGGGAAGAACTAAAAGCCATAAATGAAATCGAAAGAAACCCAAAGCATTTCTTTTCTTATGCTGAATCAAACTCGAGAACAGCATCCAGTATTGGGTCCCTACTTAAACAAGATGGGTCCTACACAGATGACGGCAAGGAAATAAGTGAGCTACTCAAGTCCCAATATGACCCAGTTTTTAGCAAGCCGCTAACCAGACTGAGAGTCGAAGATCTAAATGAATTTTTTACGAGAGAGCAACAGAATTTGGTAAACACAAGCCTATATGATGTTATCCTGATGCCAAATAACTTCGAACAGGCGATAAATGACATGCCCATACACTCTGCCCCAGGGCCAGACTCATGGAACTCTGTGTTCATCAAGAACTGCAAGAAGCCCCTATCACGTGCTTTTAACATCCTTTGGAGAGGGAGCATGGACACTGGGGTCATCCCACAGTTACTAAAAACAACAGACATAGCCCCACTCCACAAAGGGGGCAGTAAAGCAGTAGCAAAGAACTACAGACTGATAGCGCTAACATCCCATATAAAAATCTCTTAAAGAGTCCTAAGTAGCAAGATTGCCACATATCTAGATACCCATCAATTCCACAACCCAGGGCAACATGGGTTTAGAGCAGGTCGCTCCTGTCTGTCCCAACTACTGGATCACTACGACAAGGCCCTAGATGCACTAGAAGACAAAAAGAATGCATTGTAATATACACAGACTTTGCAAAAGCCTTCAACAAGTATGACCATGGCATAATAGCACACAAAATGTGTGCTAAAGGAATAACAGGAAAAGTTGGTAGATGGATCTATAATTTTCTCACAAATAGAACACGAAGAGTAGTAGTCAACAGAGTAAAGTCTGAGGCAGCTAAAGTGAAAAGCTCTGTTCCGCAAGGCACAGTACTCGCTCCCATCTTGTTTCTCATCCTCATATCTGACATAGACAAGGATGTCAGCCATAGCACCCTGTCTTCCTTTGCAGATGACACCCGAATCTGCATGACAGTGTCTTCCATTGCAGACACTGCAAGGCTCCAGGCGGACATCAACCAAATCTTTCAGTGGGCTGCAGAAAACAACATTAAGCTCAACGATGATAAATTTCAATTACTCCGATATGGTAAACACGAGGAAATTAAAACTTCATCAGAGTATAAAACAAATTCCAGCCACACAATAGAGCAAAAAACTAAGGTCAAAGGCCTGGGAGTGATCATGTCGGAGGATCTCACCTTCAAAGACCATAACATTGCATCAATCGTATCTGCTAGAAAAATGACAGGATGGATAATGAGAACCTTCAAAACTAGGGATGCCAAGCCCATGATGACACGCTTCAGGTTGCTTGTTCTATCTAGGCTGGAATATTGCTGCACACTAACAGCACCTTTCAAGGCAGGTGAAATTGCTGACTTAGAAAATGTACACAGAACCTTCACGGCACGCAAAATGGAGATAAAAACCCTCAATTACTGGGAACGCTTGAAGTTCCTGAACCTGTACTCCCTGGAATGCAGGCGGGAGAGATACATGATTATATACACCTGGAAAATTCTAGAGGGACCAGTATCAATCTTGCAAATGAAAATCACTTTCTACGAAAGCAAAAAACTCGGCAGATGATGCAACATCCCCCAGTGAAAAGCAGGGGTGTCACTATCACGTTAAGAAGCAACACAATAAGTGTCAGGGGCCCATACATAAGGGGGATTACCAATAGACCCCTGGCTGTCTTCAAGCAGGCACTGGACAAGCACCTAAAGTCAGTACCTGACCAGCCGGGCTGTGGCTCATACGTTGGATTGCATGCAGCCAGCAGTAACAGCCTGGTTGATCAGGCCCTGATCCACCATGAGGCCTGGTCATAGACTGGGCCGTGGGGGCCTTGACCCCTGGAACTCTCTCCAGGTAAACTCCAGGTTCCCCACTTCCATTCCCAATGTTCACTGCTGCACCTCTCTCCAACATAGCCGACACGGCAGGACGTGTGGTGGGCTAGCTGCAGGATTTTCAAGGATAGCTCCTGATCCAAGGGGCTGACCAGGGCACGACTGAGCAAGACTCTGTGTGAATGTCTTGAGAAGATTCCAGAGCAGTGAGAGGATATCCCAGTGCATCGTTTCAGCGTAAATCATGGAAGTGTTGCGCAGTTTGTGAGAGTTGGGTGTGGTGAGAGTGCCCAGGTTGGGACCAGACAGTGTCTCTCCCCCACACTGCCGGGGGGAGGGGGCTGAGTGTGTGGGTGGGGATGAAGCGAACATTGTTGGTTTTGGAGAGTCACGTGCCCATGTCTTTCATGATGTGCATGGGAAGCGAATGAATGTTTTGTTTGTTGTGGGCAGGACGGTGTGAACAATCAGTGTGTAGGGATGTGCCCCTCACCCCCCGTCCCCGGGCTTTGCCCCTTGTGTAGTAAACAATGACCCTCTGTAATCTTTTGACTGCCACCCACGAGATAGGTGTGGGGTGCGTGGTAAATATCCTCTCTCAACTCGCGCCTCAACCATTCAACTCCCCCCGTCTCACTCACACAACTCCCAGTGCCATCACCACGTCAGCGATGGCACTGCAGGGACAGCCCCGTGGAGTTCGACTGCAAGGCAGCTGTCAGGTGTGCCACTCAGCTCCTCAAGCTTCTACATCTGTGCACAAGGTGGGTGTCTGAGCACCTGGAGGGCTCCAGGTGGTATCAATCAACAGCCTGTCCCAGCAGACATAGGTGACAGCTGCTGCACCTTCACCTTTACAGAGGGCCTGGGATCTTCAATCAACTTGGTGTCCACCAGGACGTTGACACGTCCCCAGGGCGGCTCTCCCATGGGCTGCTAGCGGAGTCGCTGGCCTCTCCTGCAAACAACAGATCTCGGGGCAACTTGCTGCTGTTTGCAATGGCTGTCTGGCTGTCCTGCCGAGGAGGGACAGGCACCTAGCAACGTCTGTTGGCAATGGATGAATTCCCTACAGTGCTTGTTAACTGATCATTACTCTGAAAATTGTTCATAATTGTAATCATGTGTTCACGATTGTGACCAGCTCTACCTGGAGCTCATTACCTTTGTCAATTCTCATTATTGTAACCAAATCTAGTTCATTACCTATGTAATTAGTCATGAGTGTGACCAGCTCTACCTGGAGCTCATTACCTTTGTACTTGGTCACGATTGTGACCAGATCTAGTTCATTACATTTGTAACTTGCTCAGCTATCAAAACTTTGGAGTCCAGTCCCTGGACCAATTATGTACCTCTGTAATCTTTTGACTACCGCCCACAGGATGCGTATGGGGTGCATAATAAACATATTAAACTAACTAACTTTATGAAGCATTTCCAGTCATGTCTGCTACTGTTGTTACCCTGATGGCACTCTAAACCCTCCAGTGGAGCTGGATATATGGCTGTTTATCCTGATTGTTTTATCAATGACACTTGTTGAAGTTTGCCACTAATAATAATACAGCGGGACCCCGGATTTCACACGCCCTGGATATCAGACGTTTTGGATTTAGACCACTTTTTTGGGCGACATTTTGCTCTGGATTTCATACCTTGTCCCAAGAATCGTACGTATCAGACGTGTTCGCCTGCTGGGATGCCGCCTCAGTCTGGCTTTGTCACTGGTTGAGTGACCATTCATCTGAAACATTTCACAATTTTTGTGCTTGTTTATTGATTGTGAATGTGAAATAAGCCACCCCAGCTCTTTGGTAAAGAAGGTGAGAAACACGATAGAATTGAAGAAAGAGATTGTAGAAAAATATGAAAGTGGCGTGCATTTAGCCAAGTTTGCCAGGATGTATGGGAAGCTGAAATCAACAATCTGTTCCATCCTGGCAAAGAAAGTAGAAATCAAGGAAGCTAAAGTTGCAAAAGGGGTGAATATGCTAACAAAACAGAAATCACAAACAATATGTGGAGAAGTTGTTGTTGGTGTGGATCAATGAAAAACAGTTAGTGGGAGACAGTGTTGTGGAATCGATCATTTGTGAAAAGGCAAGGCAGTTGCATGCAGATCTCGTGAAGAAAATGCTTGGAACAAGTGCTGCTGTTATTGAATTTAAGGCCGGCAGAGGCTGGTTCGACAGATTCAAGAAGCATAGTGGCATACACAGTGTTGTAAGGCATGGTGAGGCTTCAAGTTCAGACAAATGTGCAGCCAAAGAATTCGCTGATGAATTCAAGGAGTACGTAGAGGCTGAAGGATTCTTCCCACAACACGTGTTCAGTTGTGACAAAACAGGCCTCCTTTGGAAGAAAATGCCAAAGAGAACCTATATCACGCAGGAGGAAAAGGCACTGCCAGGACACAAGCCTATGAAGGATAGGCTAACACTTTTGTTCTGTGGTAATGCTAGTAGGGATTTCAAAGTGAAGCCTTTACTGGTGTATCACTCTGAAAATCCCAGAGTGTTCAAGAAAAACAATGTCATCAAGATTCAGTTGTGTGTGATGTGGAAAGCCAATAATAAAGCATGGGTCATAAGGCAAATTTTCATTGACTGGGCCCATGAAGTGTTTGACCCAAGTGTGAAAAAATACCTCCTGGAAAATAACTTGCCACTCAAGTGCCTCCTGGTACTGGACAGTGCACCTGCTCATCCTCCAGACTTGGAAGACCAATTGATTAGGGACTTCAGTTTTATAACAGTGAAGTTCTTGTCTCCTAACACCACTCCTCTCATCCAGCCCATGGATCTATCTTACCTTTGATATACCTTTGAAGAGCTTCGAGAGTTTATCTACTCTCTGAGCCCGACCATGGGCCAGGCTCGTCTGGTATTTGCCTGGTCAACCAGGTTGTTGCTGCTGGAGGCCTGCTGCCCCACATATCCATCACAGCCTGGTTGATCTGGCACCTGGTGAAGATACTCATCCAGTTTCCTCTTGAAGGCTTCCAGCCATGTTTCTGATATCTTCTGGTAAGATGTTGAATAGTCTGGGACCCCAGATGTTGATAGTATTCCCTTATTGTCCCCACTGCACCCCTGCTCCTCATTGGGTTTATTTTACACTTTCTCCCATATCTCTCACTCCAGTATGTTGTTATGGTGGTGTGCAGATTTGGGACCAGGCTCTCGAGTATTTTCCAGGTATATATTATCATGTATCTCTCTCTCCTCGGCTCCATTGAATACATGTTCAAGACTTGCAGGCGTTCCCAGTAGTTTAGGTGCTTTACTGGCTCAATGTGAACTGTAAATGATCTCTGTATTTGTTCCAGCTCTGATATTTCTCCTGCCCTGAACGGGGCCGTCAGCACTGAGCAATATTCTAAGTGAGGGAGCACTAGCAATTTGAAGAGTGTCACCATCGGCATTATTTCCCTTTTTTGAAAGTTCTCAATACCCACCCAGTCATCTTCCTAGCTGTCATGATCTTTGTCTTGTTATGGTCTTTAAAAGAAAGGTCCGCTGACATAATTATTCCTAGGTCTTTTACGTGTTCCATACGTTCTGTTTGGTGCCCCTCTTAAGTTTTGTATATAGTGTTCCTTTTGAGTTCTTCATTCTTTCCGTACCTAAGCAGCTGGAACTTGTCACCATTGAACATCATGTTGGTCTCACTGCCCACTGGAAAACCCTGTTTGTCTTCCTGTACTTTTTCAGTGTCCTCTACCGTACTGACTTTCATGCATATTTTAGTGTCATCTGCAAATGATGATACAAAAGTGTACCGGGTGTTTTTGTCTATGTCTGCTTTGAGGATGAGAAACAGCAGAGGTCCCAGGACAGTGCCTTGGGGCACTGAACTTTTGACCTCGCTGATGCTGGATCTTGCTCTGTTCGCTACTACTTTTTGTGTTCTGTGTGTTAGGAAATGGAAAATCCATCTGCCTACCTTCCCCGTAATGCCCATGGCCTTCATTTTGTGCGCTAGCACTCCATGATAGCATTTATCAAATGCCTTTGCAAAATCTGTGTAAATCACATCTGCATTTTGGTCGTCTGCCAATGCGTCCGTAATTCTGTCATAATGGTTCAGCAGCTGTGACAGACATGATCGTCCTGCTCTAAAATCAGGTTATGTTGGTTGTGCTGGTCCATGAAATTTGTAATCTGATGTCTCATCATTCTTTCGAAGATTTTTATGATGTGAGAAGTTAGGGCTTCTGGTCTGTAATTTTTAGCTAGTGCTCTACTACCTCCCTTATGCCAAGGAGCTATGTCTGCACTCTTTAAGGCCTCCGGTATTTCTCCAAAGAATACTGAGGGCTTGTGCTAGTGGTACTTTGCACTTCTTTATAAACAGAACATTCCATGAATCTGGTCCAGGTGCTGAGTGAGTGGGCATGTTGTTCATTTCTTTTTCGAAAACTAAGGGATTTGTACTTATGTCAGTTAGTTGGTCTGTGCGGCCTTTTTATGGAGTGAAAAATATTTATGCATTTTCTACCTTGCTGTCATTTAGTGGTTTGCTGAACACCGACTCATACTGTTCTTTTAGGATTTCACTCATTTCCTGTTCATCGTCAGTATACGAGTCTCCTCTCAGTAGTGGTCCAATTCTACAGGTAGTTCTTAGCTTGGATTTTGCGTAGGAATAGAAATATTTTTGGTTTCTTGCAATATCCTGTATGGCCCTTTGTTCCCTTTGTACTTCTTCTGTGAGGTATGACATCCTAAGTTTTTGCTCTAATTCAGTGATCTCTCGGCTAAGTCTGTCTTTCCTCTGTTATAGCATATTTGTTTTTTTAAGCAGTTCAGTAACCCATTTTCTTCTTCTGTAACATCTCCTACGCTCTCTCTATATCTGATCAATGGTACGTGTTTCATACATACCTTGTATGCTTCTGTATTCAGCTTCTCTAGGCACTGGTGGGGATTTAGGGTGCTCATGTCTGATTCCCAGGGTATGTCTGATAGCTCTTGGTTTATTTTTTCCCAGTCAATTCTATGGTTGTTAAAATTAAACTTACTGAACATCCCGTCTCTAACATTAGTCACACAGTTCCCTAACCCTGAGTTAATATTCGTTTGAACTTCTATGATGTTATGATCAGAGTATATTGTTTTTGTAACTGTTATGTCTCTGATCAGTTCCTCGTTATTTGTGAAAATCAAATCCAGGGTATTTTCATTTCTAGAGGGATCAGTTACCTGTTGGTTTAAAGAGTACATTTCACAAAGCCTCATTAGTTCCCCAGTATGTACCTGTTGAACCAAGGTGATTCCCGGAGATATTTCTGGTATAACATTGTGTTGCGCCATCTTCCATTTTACTTGAGGGAGATTAAAGTCTCCAAGGAGTAAAATGAACCAGCAGGTCATTTCTAACTTCAAAAAAGCTCTACACGAGAGCAGTGTTTCAAAGGTGCTTTGAATTGACCTCAGACACTGACTTGACCCTAAGAGAGTTCTGGAGGAATCACTTCAGTATCCTCCACTGTATAAGCCTTATAGGTAAGGCTTGGCAGGGAGTGACTTCCAGGACTTTGAACTCTACTTGGAGAAAATTGTGGCCAGAATGTGTCCTCAACAAGGATTGTGAAGGGTTTGAGGCTGACCCTGACGACCCTACGCCTGTTGTGGAATCTATTGTGTCTTTGGGAAAGTCCATGGGGTTGAAGGTGAGTGACGAAGATGTGGAAGAGTTGGTGGAGGACAACAGGGAAGAGCTAACCACTGAAGAGCTCAGTGGCGTCGTAAGGGGATGGGGGCGGCCCCAGGTGACACCATTTAGGGGGTGACACCATAGAGCTTCTAAAGAAGGTAACACTAATGACCAAAACCATGCTGCAGCAACATAAGAGAAAAATCCTTCGTTTCTATATAGCCTATTATAGGATTACAGAGTACAAATAGGCCTATTTAGGAAAAATCATTGATTTTGATGATGTGATAGATGATTTTGCAGGATTGAAAGCTAGAAAATGAAATATCAGATTCATTGAGATGTTACCTGTACTCAAGGTCAAATCAGAACTACTGTTTTTCTTTATTTTTCAAGATTTTTTTTTCATTGTTGAAGATGAATAAATGTAGGATTTGTTGCCTGTACTCAGAGTGGTATTTGAGTTCAAGTTTCCTCAATATTACTACGATTATTTATTTTATCATTAATAAAGTTTGGTTTATGGCCTTTAAATATTTTCATTGCTAAACATTAGTCACTGGTCATGCAGCAGTGATGTAACTGGAGTTTACTACCCGTATCCCCCACCCTTAAATTTCATGGGGGTGACACCAAAGATTCCGTCCCGGGTGACAACAACCCTAGCGACGCCTCTGGAAGAGCTGCAAGACCTTCAACTGGAACAGCAACAGACTGCAGCTAAGGAAATTGCTTAAGAGGAGGAGGAAGAGAGAGGGGAGAATGTGCCTTCTTCAGTGATTAAGGACATTTCTGCAAAGTGGAGTGAGTTGCAAACTTTTGTTGAAAAATATCACCCTGACAAAGCTGATACAAGCCATGTCTGTAACATCCTCAGTGACAATGCCTTGTGTCATTTTAGGCAAATCTTAAAGAGACGCCAGAAACAGAGCTCTCTGGACAGATTTTTAGTGCGACCGGAGTCCAGTGCAAGTAAAAGACAAAGAAAGGAAGTAACCCATATGGAGGGGGATTCCCCTTCCAAACTCTCTCTTCTCTCCTCACCTTTTTCAGTACGCCAACAAGAGTCTTCAATAAAGGTATGTAATGTTCATTTATCATTAAAATTAGTGCTTTATATTTATTTCTCATTGTTTTCTGTATGTAAAACTATATTTATTCTTTAAAAAATGAATTTTTTGTGAATATTTTCGGGTGTCTGGAATGGTTTAATTGGATTTAATTATTTCTTATGGGAAATATTACTTCAGTTTTCGTATATTTCGAATTTAGAATGACCTTCTGGAATGGATTAAGTATGAAATCTGGGGTTCCACTGTACCTTGTACATGTACTTGTAGAAATAAAGATATTATTATTATCATTTGATCAAAGTAAATATAATTATATTGACAAGTTATCTTCTTTGCTGAAAATATTTCACAAAATAACTATACGTCTTATAGTATATATTATATCTGTATATTGCTGCACATTAACAACATCTTTCAAGGCAGGTGGGAGAGATACATGATTATATACACTTGGAAAATCCGACAGGGATTACTACCAAACTTGCACACGAAAATCACTCCTTATGAAAGCAAAAAGACTTGGCAGGCGGTACATCTCGCCCATGAAAAGCAGGGGCGCCACTAACACGATAAGAGATGAACACAATAAGTGTCTGGGGCCCAAGACTGTTCAACTGCCTCCCAGCATACATAAGGGGGATTACCAATAGACCCCTGGCTGTCTTCAAGCAGGCACTGGACAGTCACCTAAAGTCAATACCTGACCAGCTGGGCTGTGGTTCATACGTCAGGTTGCATGCAGCCAACAGTAACAGCCTGGTTGATCAGGCCCTGATCCACCATGAGGCCTGGTCACAGACCGAGCCGTGGGGTAGTTTACCCTTGGAACCCTCTCCAGGTGTATATATAATATATATATATATATATATATATATGCAAAAGAAGAAAATTAAAGGTGAATACAGGAAAGAGTAAGGTTATGAGGATAACAAAAAGATTAGGTGATGAAAGATTGAATATCAGATTGGAGGGAGAGAGTATGGAGGAGGTGAACGTATTCAGATATTTGGGAGTGGACGTGTCAGCAGATGGGTCTATGAAAGATGAGGTGAATCATAGAATTGATGAGGGAAAAAGAGTGAGTGGTGCACTTAGGAGTCTGTGGAGACAAAGAACTTTGTCCTTGGAGGCAAAGAGGGGAATGTATGAGAGTATAGTTTTACCAACGCTCTTATATGGGTGTGAAGCATGGGTGATGAATGTTGCAGCGAGGAGAAGGCTGGAGGCAGTGGAGATGTCATGTCTGAGGGCAATGTGTGGTGTGAATATAATGCAGAGAATTCGTAGTTTGGAAGTTAGGAGGAGGTGCGGGATTACCAAAACTGTTGTCCAGAGGGCTGAGGAAGGGTTGTTGAGGTGGTTCGGACATGTAGAGAGAATGGAGCGAAACAGAATGACTTCAAGAGTGTATCAGTCTGTAGTGGAAGGAAGGCGGGGTAGGGGTCGGCCTAGGAAATGTTGGAGGGAGGGGGTAAAGGAGGTTTTGTGTGCGAGGGGCTTGGACTTCCAGCAGGCATGCATGAGCGTGTTTGATAGGAGTGAATGGAGACAAATGGTTTTTAATACTTGACGTGCTGTTGGAGTGTGAGCAAAGTAACATTTATGAAGGGATTTAGGGAAACCGGCAGGCCGGACTTGAGTCCTGGAGATGGGAAGTACAGTGCCTGCACTCTGAAGGAGGGGTGTTAATGTTGCAGTTTAAAAACTGTAGTGTAAAGCACCCTTCTGGCAAGACAGTGATGGAGTGAATGATGGTGAAAGTTTTTCTTTTTCGGGCCACCCTGCCTTGGTGGGAATCGGCCAGTGTGATAATAAAATATATATATATATATATATATATATATATATATACATATATATATATATTATATATATATATATTTATATATATAATATATATATATATATATATATATATATATGTAGGTAGTAGGTTGGTAGACAGCAACCGCCCAGGGAGGTACTACCGTCCTGCCAAGTGAGTGTAAAACAAAAGCCTGTAATTGTTTTACATGATGGTAGGATTGCTGGTGTCTTTTGTCTGTCTCATAAATATGCAAGATTACAGGTAAGTCTTGCTACTTCTACTTACACTTATGTCACACTACACATACATGTACAAGCATATATATACACACCCCTCTGGGTTTTCTTCTATTTTCTTTCTAATTCTTGTTCTTGTTTATTTCCTCTTATCTCCATGGGGAAGTGGAACAGAATTCTTCCTCTGTAAGCCATGCGTGTCGTAAGAGGTGACTAAAATGCCGGGAGCAAGGGGCTAGTAACCCCTTCTCCTGTATATATTACTAAATTTAAAAGGAGAAACTTCAGTTTTTTCTTTTGGGCCACCCCACCTCAGTGGGATATGGCTGGTACGTTGAAAGAAGAAAGAATATATATATATATATGTATATATATATATATATATATATATATATATATATATATATATATATATATATATATATATAAATATATATATATATATATATATATATATATATATATATATATATATATATATATATATATATATATATATATATATATATTTAGGTATATATATATATATATATATATATATATATATATATATATATTTAGGTAGTAGGTTGGTAGACAGCAACCACCCAGGGAAGTACTACCGTCCTGCCAGATGACTGTGAAACAAAAAACCTGTAACTGTTTTGCATGATGGTAGGATTGCTGGTTTCTTTTTTCTGTCTCATAAACACGCTAAGATAACAGGGATATCTTGCTACTCCTACTTACACTTTGGTCACACTTCACAGACACGCACATGCATATATATATATACATACATCTAGGTTTTTCTCCTTTTTCTAAATAGCTCTTGTTCTTTTTTATTTCTTCTATTGTCCATGCGGAAGTGGAAAAGAATCTTTCCTCCGTAAGCCATGCGTGTCGTATGAGGCGACTAAAATGCCGGGAGCAATGGGCTAGTAACCCCTTCTCCTGTATACAATTACTAAAAAAGAGAAGAAGAAAAACTTTATAAAACTGGGTTGCTTAAATGTGCGTGGATGTAGTGCGGATGACAAGAAACAGATGATTGCTGATGTTATGAATGAAAAGAAGTTGGATGTCCTGGCCCTAAGCGAAACAAAGCTGAAGGGGGTAGGAGAGTTTCAGTGGGGGGAAATAAATGGGATTAAATCTGGAGTATCTGAGAGAGTTAGAGCAAAGGAAGGGGTAGCAGTAATGTTAAATGATCAGTTATGGAAGGAGAAAAGAGAATATGAATGTGTAAATTCAAGAATTATGTGGATTAAAGTAAAGGTTGGATGCGAGAAGTGGGTCATAATAAGCGTGTATGCACCTGGAGAAGAGAGGAATGCAGAGGAGAGAGAGAGATTTTGGGAGATGTTAAGTGAATGTATAGGAGCCTTTGAACCAAGTGAGAGAGTAATTGTGGTAGGGGACTTGAATGCTAAAGTAGGAGAAACTTTTAGAGAGGGTGTGGTAGGTAAGTTTGGGGTGCCAGGTGTAAATGATAATGGGAGCCCTTTGATTGAACTTTGTATAGAAAGGGGTTTAGTTATAGGTAATACATATTTTAAGAAAAAGAGGATAAATAAGTATACACGATATGATGTAGGGCGAAATGACAGTAGTTTGTTGGATTATGTATTGGTAGATAAAAGACTGTTGAGTAGACTTCAGGATGTACATGTTTATAGAGGGGCCACAGATATATCAGATCACTTTCTAGTTGTAGCTACACTGAGAGTAAAAGGTAGATGGGATACAAGGAGAATAGAAGCATCAGGGAAGAGAGAGGTGAAGGTTTATAAACTAAAAGAGGAGGCAGTTAGGGTAAGATATAAACAGCTATTGGAGGATAGATGGGCTAATGAGAGCATAGGCAATGGGGTCGAAGAGGTATGGGGTAGGTTTAAAAATGTAGTGTTAGAGTGTTCAGCAGAAGTTTGTGGTTACAGGAAAGTGGGTGCAGGAGGGAAGAGGAGCGATTGGTGGAATGATGATGTAAAGAGAGTAGTAAGGGAGAAAAAGTTAGCATATGAGAAGTTTTTACAAAGTAGAAGTGATGCAAGGAGGGAAGAGTATATGGAGAAAAAGAGAGAAGTTAAGAGAGTGGTGAAGCAATGTAAAAAGAGAGCAAATGAGAGAGTGGGTGAGATGTTATCAACAAATTTTGTTGAAAATAAGAAAAAGTTTTGGAGTGAGATTAACAAGTTAAGAAAGCCTAGAGAACAAATGGATTTGTCAGTTAAAAATAGGAGAGGAGAGTTATTAAATGGAGAGTTAAAGGTATTGGGAAGATGGAAGGAATATTTTGAGGAATTGTTAAATGTTGATGAAGATAGGGAAGCTGTGATTTCGTGTATAGGGCAAGGAGGAATAACATCTTGTAGGAGTGAGGAAGAGCCAGTTGTGAGTGTGGGGGAAGTTCGTGAGGCAGTAGGTAAAATGAAAGGGGGTAAGGCAGCCGGGATTGATGGGATAAAGATAGAAATGTTAAAAGCAGGTGGGGATATAGTTTTGGAGTGGTTGGTGCAATTATTTAATAAATGTATGGAAGAGGGTAAGGTACCTAGGGATTGGCAGAGAGCATGCATAGTTCCTTTGTATAAAGGCAAAGGGGATAAAAGAGAGTGCAAAAATTATAGGGGGATAAGTCTGTTGAGTGTACCTGGTAAAGTGTATGGTAGAGTTATAATTGAAAGAATTAAGAGTAAGACGGAGAATAGGATAGCAGATGAACAAGGAGGCTTTAGGAAAGGTAGGGGGTGTGTGGACCAGGTGTTTACAGTGAAACATATAAGTGAACAGTATTTAGATAAGGCTAAAGAGGTCTTTGTGGCATTTATGGATTTGGAAAAGGCGTATGACAGGGTGGATAGGGGGGCAATGTGGCAGATGTTGCAAGTGTATGGTGTAGGAGGTAGGTTACTGAAAGCAGTGAAGAGTTTTTACGAGGATAGTGAGGCTCAAGTTAGAGTATGTAGGAAAGAGGGAAATTTTTTCCCAGTAAAAGTAGGCCTTAGACAAGGATGTGTGATGTCACCGTGGTTGTTTAATATATTTATAGATGGGGTTGTAAGAGAAGTAAATGCGAGGGTCTTGTCAAGAGGCGTGGAGTTAAAAGATAAAGAATCACACACAAAGTGGGAGTTGTCACAGCTGCTCTTTGCTGATGACACTGTGCTCTTGGGAGATTCTGAAGAGAAGTTGCAGAGATTGGTGGATGAATTTGGTAGGGTGTGCAAAAGAAGAAAATTAAAGGTGAATACAGGAAAGAGTAAGGTTATGAGGATAACAAAAAGATTAGGTGATGAAAGATTGAATATCAGATTGGAGGGAGAGAGTATGGAGGAGGTGAACGTATTCAGATATTTGGGAGTGGACGTGTCAGCGGATGGGTCTATGAAAGATGAGGTGAATCATAGAATTGATGAGGGAAAAAGAGTGAGTGGTGCACTTAGGAGTCTGTGGAGACAAAGAACTTTGTCCTTGGAGGCAAAGAGGGGAATGTATGAGAGTATAGTTTTACCAACGCTCTTATATGGGTGTGAAGCGTGGGTGATGAATGTTGCAGCGAGGAGAAGGCTGGAGGCAGTGGAGATGTCATGTCTGAGGGCAATGTGTGGTGTGAATATAATGCAGAGAATTCGTAGTTTGGAAGTTAGGAGGAGGTGCGGGATTACCAAAACTGTTGTCCAGAGGGCTGAGGAAGGGTTGTTGAGGTGGTTCGGACATGTAGAGAGAATGGAGCGAAACAGAATGACTTCAAGAGTGTATCAGTCTGTAGTGGAAGGAAGGCGGGGTAGGGGTCGGCCTAGGAAGGGTTGGAGGGAGGGGGTAAAGGAGGTTTTGTGTGCGAGGGGCTTGGACTTCCAGCAGGCATGCGTGAGCGTGTTTGATAGGAGTGAATGGAGACAAATGGTTTTTAATACTTGACGTGCTGTTGGAGTGTGAGCAAAGTAACATTTATGAAGGGATTCAGGGAAACCGGCAGGCCGGACTTGAGTCCTGGAGATGGGAAGTACAGTGCCTGCACTCTGAAGGAGGGGTGTTAATGTTGCAGTTTAAAAACTGTAGTGTAAAGCACCCTTCTGGCAAGACAGTGATGGAGTGAATGATGGTGAAAGTTTTTCTTTTTCGGGCCACCCTGCCTTGGTGGGAATCGGCCGGTGTGATAATAAAAAAAAAAATAAAATAAATATATATATATACACACAGTGGACCCCCGGATAACGATCAGGTCCCAACTCGACCAATTATGTAAGTTTATTTTTGTAAGTGCTTTTGTAGGTGTATTTTTAGGGGTCTGAAAAGGACTAATCTAATTTACAATATTTCTTATGGGAACAAATTCGGTCTATAACGGCACCCAAACAGACTTCTGGATTGAAATAATATCGTTATGCGGGGGTCCACTGTATATATATATATGTATACAGTGGACCCTCGACTAACGCTATTAATCCGTTCTTGAGAGCTCATCGTTAGTCAAAATAATCGTTAGTCAAGTTAATTTTCCCCATAAGAAATAATGGAAATCAAATTAATCCGTGCAAGACACCCAAAAGTATTGAAAAAAAAAATTTTAACACATGAAATATTAATTTTAATACACACAAACTGAAGAAGACATGCACAGTTACATGACACTTACCTTTATTGAAGATCTGGTGATGATTGATGGGATGGGAAGAGGGGAGTGTGTTGATGGTCTTAGTGTTTAGAAGGGGAATCCCCTTCCATTAGGACTTGAGGTGGCAAGTCCTTTTTCGGGGTTACTTCCCTTCTTTTAATGCCACTAGGACCTGCTTGAGAGTCACTGGACCTCTGTCGCACAACATATCTGCCCATAGAGGCCTGTACGTCCCGTTCCTTTATGACATTCCTAACGTGTTTCACAACATTGTCAGTGTCACCATTAAACACTTGTTCAGGTTTCAGTCCTTCACTGTCTATATACTCCTTGAATTCCTGCACATATTTTTCAGCTGCTTTTTGGTCCAAACTGGCAGCCTCACCATGCCTTATCACACTATGTATGCCACTACGATTCTTAAATCTCTCAAACCAACCTATGCTGGCCTTAAATTCACTCACATCACCACTAGTTGCTGGCATTTTTCTAATTAAATCGTCATGCAACTTCCTAGCCTTTTCACATATGATCACTTGAGAGATGCTATCTCCTGCTATCTGTTTTTCGTTTATTCATACCATTAACAGTCTCTCAACATCTTCTATCACTTGCGATCTCAGTTTCAAAAACATAGTTACACCTTTGGCAAGAACAGCTTCCTTGATTGCCGTTTTCTTGGCCACAATAGTAGCGATGGTTGATTGGGGTTTTGTGTACAGCCTGGCCAGCTCGGAGACATGCACTCCACTTTCGTACTTAGCAGTGATCTCTTTCTTCATATCCATAGTAATTCTCACCCTTTTTGCTGTAGGGTTGGCACTAGAAGCTTTCTTGGGGCCCATGGTGACTTATTTTGCAGGTGCAATCACTAAAAAGGCTGTGATAATATGAAATGTTCCGATTGTATGCTTGGAAGCGACCGCGGTGGCTGGCTGGCTTGTAAACACTGGCCAGAAGTGGACGCGTCTCAGACGGAAGGAATAGTGTTGGTCGAGTTTTTTAGCGCTAATCGAGGCAAAATTTTTGCGATAAAATGTATCGCTAGTCAGATTTATCGTTAATCGATGCCATTACTGGTGAAGGGTCCACTGTATATATATATATATATATATATATATATATATATATACAGTGGACCCCTGCATAGCGACCTTAATCCGTGCAAGAGGGCTGGCTGTTATGCGAAATGTTCGCTATGCGAATGAATTTTCCCCATAAGAAATAATGGAAATCAAATTAATCCGTGCAAGACACCCAAAAGTATGAAAAAAAAATTTTTACCACATGAAATATACATTTTCCTACACACAAAGAGAAGGATACATGCACAATAATAGAGTAGTACATGCTCAATATATATTGTGCATGTACTACTCTACTAAATGAAGAATAAATGACACTTACCTTTATTGAAGATGCAGCAATGACTGA
>NC_091308.1:48179740-48217987 GCF_038502225.1 Cherax quadricarinatus | reverse complement strand
GAGAGTAATTGTGGTAGGGGACCTGAATGCTAAAGTAGGAGAAACTTTTAGAGAGGGTGTGGTAGGTAAGTTTGGGGTGCCAGGTGTAAATGATAATGGGAGCCCTTTGATTGAACTTTGTATAGAAAGGGGTTTAGTTATAGGTAATACATATTTTAAGAAAAAGAGGATAAATAAGTATACAAGATATGATGTAGGGCGAAATGACAGTAGTTTGTTGGATTATGTATTGGTAGATTTATTTATTTATTTATTTATTTATTTATAATTTGAGCACACATACAGAGGTACAAAAAAGATAAAAGACTGTTGAGTAGACTTCAGGATGTACATGTTTATAGAGGGGCGACAGATATATCAGATCACTTTCTAGTTGTAGCTACACTGAGAGTAAAAGGTAGATGGGATACAAGGAGAATAGAAGCATCAGGGAAGAGAGAGGTGAAGGTTTATAAACTAAAAGAGGAGGCAGTTAGGGAAAGATATAAACAGCTATTGGAGGATAGATGGGCTAATGAGAGCATAGGCAATGGGGTCGAAGAGGTATGGGGTAGGTTTAAAAATGTAGTGTTAGAGTGTTCAGCAGAAGTTTGTGGTTACAGGAAAGTGGGTGCGGGAGGGAAGAGGAGCGATTGGTGGAATGATGATGTGAAGAGAGTAGTAAGGGAGAAAAAGTTAGCATATGAGAAGTTTTTACAAAGTAGAAGTGATGCAAGGAGGGAAGAGTATATGGAGAAAAAGAGAGAGGTTAAGAGAGTGGTGAAGCAATGTAAAAAGAGAGCAAATGAGAGAGTGGGTGAGATGTTATTAACAAATTTTGTTGAAAATAAGAAAAAGTTTTGGAGTGAGATTAACAATTTAAGAAATCCTAGAGAACAAATGGATTTGTCAGTTAAAAATAGGAGAGGAGAGTTATTAAATGGAGAGTTAGAGGTATTGGGAAGATGGAGGGAATATTTTGAGGAATTGTTAAATGTTGATGAAGATAGGGAAGCTGTGATTTCGTGTATAGGGCAAGGAGGAACAACATCTTGTAGGAATGAGGAAGAGCCAGTTGTGAGTGTGGGGGAAGTTCGTGAGGCAGTAGGTAAAATGAAAGGGGGTAAGGCAGCCGGGATTGATGGGATAAAGATAGAAATGTTAAAAGCAGGTGGGGATATAGTTTTGGAGTGGTTGGTGCAATTATTTAATAAATGTATGGAAGAGGGTAAGGTACCTAGGGATTGGCAGAGAGCATGCAAAGTTCCTTTGTATAAAGGCAAAGGGGATAAAAGAGAGTGCAAAAATTATAGGGGGATAAGTCTGTTGAGTATACCTGGCAAAGTGTATGGTAGAGTTATTATTGAAAGAATTAAGAGTAAGACGGAGAATAGGATAGCAGATGAACAAGGAGGCTTTAGGAAAGGTAGGGGGTGTGTGGACCAGGTGTTTACAGTGAAACATATAAGTGAACAGTATTTAGATAAGGCTAAAGAGGTCTTTGTGACATTTATGGATTTGGAAAAGGCGTATGACAGGGTGGATAGGGGGGCAATGTGGCAGATGTTGCAGGTGTATGGTGTAGGAGGTAGGTTACTGAAAGCAGTGAAGAGTTTTTACGAGGATAGTGAGGCTCAAGTTAGAGTATGTAGGAAAGAGGGAAATTATTTCCCAGTAAAAGTAGGCCTTAGACAAGGATGTGTGATGTCACCGTGGTTGTTTAATATACAGTGGACCCCCGCATAACGATCACCTCCGAATGCGACCAATTATGTAAGTGTATTTATGTAAGTGCGTTTGTACGTGTATGTTTGGGGGTCTGAAATGGACTAATCTACTTCACAATATTCCTTATGGGAACAAATTCGGTCAGTACTGGCACCTGAACATACAGTGGACCCCCGGTTAACGAACTTTTTTCATTCCAGTAGTATATTCAGGTGCCAGTACTGACCGAATTTTTTCCCATAAGGAATATTGTGAAGTAGATTAGTCCATTTCAGACCCCCAAACATACACGTACAAACGCACTTACATAAATACACTTACATAATTGGTCGCATTTGGAGGTGATCGTTAAGCGGGGGTCCACTGTACTTCTGAAGTGAAAAAATATCGTTAACCGGGGGTCCACTGTATTTATAGATGGGGTTGTAAGAGAAGTAAATGCGAGGGTCTTGGCAAGAGGCGTGGAGTTAAAAGATAAAGAATCACACATAAAATGGGAGTTGTCACAGTTGCTCTTTGCTGATGACACTGTGCTCTTGGGAGATTCTGAAGAGAAGTTGCAGAGATTGCTGGATGAATTTGGTAGGGTGTGCAAAAGAAGAAATTTGAAAGTGAATACAGGAAAGAGTAAGGTTATGAGGATAACAAAAAGATTAGGTGATGAAAGATTGGATATCAGATTGGAGGGAGAGAGTATGGAGGAGGTGAATGTATTCAGATATTTGGGAGTGGACGTGTCAGCGGATGGGTCTATGAAAGATCAGGTGAATCATAGAATTGATGAGGGGAAAAGGGTGAGTGGTGCACTTAGGAGTCTGTGGAGACAAAGAACTTTGTCCTTGGAGGCAAAGAGGGGAATGTATGAGAATATAGTTTTATCAATGCTCTTATATGGGTGTGAAGCATGGGTGATGAATGTTACAGTGAGGAGAAGGCTGGAGGCAGTGGAGATGTCATGTCTGAGGGCAATGTGTGGTGTGAATATAATGCAGAGAATTCGTAGTTTGGAAGTTAGGAGGAGGTGCGGGATTACCAAAACTGTTGTCCAGAGGGCTGAGGAAGGGTTGTTGAGGTGGTTCGGACATGTAGAGAGAATGGAGCGAAACAGAATGACTTCAAGAGTGTATCAGTCTGTAGTGGAAGGAAGGCGGGGTAGGGGTCGGCCTAGGAAATGTTGGAGGGAGGGGGTAAAGGAGGTTTTGTGTGCGAGGGGCTTGGACTTCCAGCAGGCATGCGTGAGCGTGTTTGATAGGAGTGAATGGAGACAAATGGTTTTTAATACTTGACGTGCTGTTGGAGTGTGAGCAAAGTAACATTTATGAAGGGATTCAGGGAAACCGGCAGGCCGGACTTGAGTCCTGGAGATGGGAAGTACAGTGCCTGCACTCTGAAGGAGGGGTGTTAATGTTGCAGTTTAAAAACTGTAGTGTAAAGCACCCTTCTGGCAAGACAGTGATGGAGTGAATGATGGTGAAAGTTTTTCTTTTTCGGGCCACCCTGCCTTGGTGGGAATCGGCCAGTGTGATAATGAAAAAAAAAAAAATATATATATGTATATATATATATATATATATATATATATATACAGTGGTCCCTCGCTTTTCGTAGTTCTAGGCAATCGTAAGTTTCGCCAATCATAGGGGTATTTTCGTATAAACATGGACTCACTTTTCATAGGTTGACTCGCGAATAGTAGTTCGTCCAGGACGCGTATGCACGGTGTGAGCCGGGACGGCCTCCCTACCCAGCCAGTCTGGCATTGTTTACCAGTGAGTGAAGGTCCCCTCAAGTGCTCCTACGAAATATTTCATAATCCACTCATTTTAGTGCTTGCAAGTACTAAATAAGCTACCATGGCTCCAAAGAAAGCTCCTAGTGCCAAGCCTGTGGTAAAGAAGGTGAGAAATATGTACAGTGACAAAGTCTTGGGCCATTTTAGGGAAGTGTTAAAGAGACGCCAGAAACAGAGCTCTCTCCACAGTTACTTTGCGAGACAGGACTAGAGTGACTCTCAAGGTGGTCCAAGTGGCATTAAGAAACAGAGAAGAGAAGCAACCCCAGAGAAGCAATTGGTACCCGAGGTGTTGCTGGAAGGGGATTCCCCTTCCAAACTGTAAACAATCCAATCTCTCTCCTCCTCCAGTCTCCCATACACTAAGTAGAATCTCCAATAAAGGTAAGTGTTATGCTGTTAATGTTTCATTCATCATTTCCCATTTTATTGTTTATGTACTACATGTTGGTTTAGAAAGACACGTAAGCAAACACTATAACATATTTATTAGAAAACGTTTCGGTCCTGGGACCTTGATCACTTCTAACAAACAGAGGTAGAAAGACATTATATATATAGGCAGAGAGTGAGGTGTGACGCACGTGACCTGAGGAATGTCATAAGAACATAAGAATGGAGGAACACTGTAGAAGGCCTACTGGCCCATGCAAGGCAGGTCCTTATCAAAACAACCTCTACCTATGATGAGGACGGGTAGACGATGAAATCATGTGACTCCTGTGTTGTTGGGTTGGTGCTGCTTAAGTATCATGTATGCCAATGTTTTTGAAATTTTGTAGTTTCCAGTGTTGCGTTCTATAGTGTCGGTGATGGCGATTAGTGAGGCTTCTAGGCACCGTCGGCATCTGAGGTCTGGTTCGGTGAGAACGAGTTGTGCCTCATTCCAGTTCATCAAATGCCCCGTGGAGTCTCTGTGGAGGACACATGCGTACCTTACATCGTCTCTGTTAGAGGCATTTCGATGCTCATTCAGGCGGACTGCAAGATCTCTGCCTGTCTCGCCTACATATTTCTTGGGACAGAACCCACAGGGGATAGTGTAGACGCCTGCTGTAGAAGTTAGAGGTGTGGGGCTGCGTTTCGTAGTGAGGGGCATTTGATGAACTGGAATGAGGCACAACTCGTTCTCACCGAATCAGACCTCAGATGCCGATGGTGCCTAGAAGCCTCACTAATCACCATCACCGACACTATAGAACGCAACACTGGAAACTACAAAATTTCAAAAACATTGGCATACATGATACTTAAGCAGCACCAACCCAACAACACAGGAGTCACATGATTTCATCGTCTACCCGTCCTCATCATAGGTAGAGGTTGTTTTGATAAGGACCTGCCTCGCATGGGCCAGTAGGCCTTCTACAGTGTTCCTCCATTCTTATGTTCTTATGACATTCCTCAGGTCACGTGCGTCACACCTCACTCTCCGCCTATATATATAATGTCTTTTTACCTCTGTATGTTAGAAGTGATCAAGGTCCCAGGACCGAAACGTTTTCTAATAAATATGTTATAGTGTTTGCTTACGTGTCTTTCTAAACCAACTTGTCGGTATTTATTACCAAGGTTTATACCATGTACTACTTGTATATTTCATGTAAAAAAAATTTTTGTTTTAATACTTCTGGGTGTCAGGAACAGATTAATTGTATTTACATTATTTCTTATGGGGAAAATTGATTCGCAAATCGTAAATTTCGTTTATAGTAACAGCTCCAGGAACGGATTAATTACGAAAAACGAGGGACCACTGTATACATATATACAGTAGGTTGGTAGACAGCAACCACTCAGGGAGGTATGTACTACTGTCCTGCCAAATGAGTGTGAAACACAAGCCTGTATTTGTTTTGCATGATGGTAGGATCGAGGTTCGAGGTTCTGACCAGAGCTTTGGTAAGATGGGAGGGAGGAAGAAGGATGGGTAAGGATGGAATGTAGGAAAGGTTGGGGAGGGAGGAGGGGTAGATGAGGTTCTAAAAGGGTTGTGGCCTATCCACTTTGGTGTGTTTCGAATATGCGTGTGTGGTTATTGAGTAGTCTATAAGGAGGTTGGTTTCATGAGTGGGGTATGCCTCCTGCCCATCAATTGCACACTGCTATATTGTTGTTATACCAGTGTGTCATTGAATTGGAAGGATGCATACTGCGTGCAATTGCTTTTTTTTTTTTTTTTTCCAAGAGGATGGTCAGAAGGCCGCAGCTGCACGTGGAAGTTGCAGGTCATTTGATGGAGGTTGGTTGCTCACCTGAGGTTGGCCGGCTAAGCAGTGACTGAGGTGGTGTCCTGCTGGAGGGTAGTTGTAGGTGCAACAAGGTTAGTTGTGAGAAGTGGGTCATCTGGAGATGGGGAGCGTTAGTCCGTGTTACTGGACATAGAATGGTTCCGGTGGTAACCATTCTTCTTCTGCGAGGAGGTCGCTTAAGATTTTAGGTCGAGGGAAGTTCTCCTTGTGGATGAAGCGTCGAACTCTTTGTTGGAGGGTCATTCTTTGGGATCTGTGAGGAGGGGTGGTGATGGTGTAGTGGGTCGTGTTCACTGGTTGGCGGGGGGTTCTCTCTGTCAGGCACATAGAGTTCCTGCATGTCATATAGTTGTCTCTTCGTGAGTTTGTCTAACTGGACATTGATTGCAGGGATTCTCTGTTGAATGTGTAGGTCCTCGGTCCTGATTCTGTCTCTGAATCTGGTGCCAGTGATGAAGTGGAGGGCTTTGTTTTGGACTCTTTGGAGTTTTAGCATGTTGGTTTTGGTTGAGAGTGACATGGGTACACAGGGGTATTCCAGCAGAGGTCTGATCATCATCTTGTACAGGTGTAGTTTGATGTGGGGGGGGAGCTACTTTGAATCGATAAAGTTGGCCAATGCGGACTTTCGCTAGGTTTACTTTTTTGGTTATGTGGGATGTAGAGTTGAGTAATCTGTTGATCCCGTATCCTAGGAGCTTGTTTGGATTCCTAAATAGCTATTCAGGTGCCTCTGATGGAAATGTCCCCTTTGTCTTCTATGGTTGATGGTAAGCATCCGATGGTGCTGATGAGGACTTTGTCTGGGTTGGTTGTGATTCTCCATTTCTTCTCCCACCTAGCTGTTCTATTTAATTCTTCATTCATTTTCTCAATTGCTCTCCTATGCCTATATGCACCAGCTGTAGGGGTGGAGGAGACAAAATGGATGACATCATTTGCGAAACGGGTGATGATGGTGTCGGTATGTTCAGGTTGGAGGAGGTTGTTGACGTATATGTTGAAGAGGATAGGGCTGAGGCAGGAGCCTTGGGGTACTCCTGCTGTTGGTGTGAAGGGGGTTGATTCCATTCCATGAAAGGTGGGGATGATTTTTCTTCCTGTTAAGAAGTTGTAGATGAGCCTGAGAAAGGTCCAGTTGTGATCAGGGAGGTCTACGAGTTTGTAAATGAGACCATCGTGCCAAATATGTCAAAGGCCTTGTGCACGTCCTTGGTGGTGATAAGGGCCAGGTTCCCTTGCTTTTTCAGGCTGGCCATGGCATCAAAGATGATGTTTATGGCCTGCTGAGTACTGCGGCTGGACCTGAAGCCGAACTGCCTTTCAGAGAATAGGTGGTTGAACTCCATGTAGTAGTTTAGTCTGTTGGAGATTATTCTTTCGAAGACTTTGCCTGTGACTTCAAGTAGGGAGATGGGTCTGTAGTTGTCGGGGTTGCAGTTGTCCTTGTTAGGTTTGGCGATGAAAATCATCTTGGCTGTCTTGAAAGCCTCTGGGAAGTGACCAGATGCCAAGATGGCATTGTAGATATTCACCAGTGACATCTTGCAGTTACGGGGAAGGTACTTTAGTTGTTTAGCTCTTATGCCTGATGGGCCAGGAGCTGTGTTTCTCAGTCACCCTATGACTTGGGACACTTCTCTGAGCGTGATTGGTCTGGTAAGGGGATGTTCGTCTTCGAGGAAAGATGTGTCAGTTGATGGTATAGGATGAAAGTCTTCTAGGTTCTCGTCACGCCATTGGTTGACCCGCTGGTAGTGGATATTGTTAAATCTTCTGCTGTCGTTGTGTGAGAGAATGTTCTCCCATACTTTGCCCATCAGCTTGGCTTGGTCCAGTGGGTCATCAAGTAGGGTAGTCACTACCTCGCCATCTTCATCGGTGAAGGAGTGAGTGAGGTGTTGAGTGGGAGTGTGATTGGCCCCTAGGAGTCTGCAGATCTTGTTCCAGAATAGATCTGGGTGGCGTTTATACTGGTTTGCTTGGTGCACCAGATAATCCCAAAGATCTCTTTTATGTTGGTTTATTAGGGCGATTAGCTCTCTTCTCAATCTTTGTAGGACTTCCCGGGAGGGTTGCCCTGTGAGAAAGTGTCTGCTGCATTCTGATTGGTACATGTTCATTCTGTCCTTGATTTCCCTGGTTGGTTTGTATTGTTGGTAGATCTTGGATGGTGCAGCAAGCTTGTGTGGCCTCATTGATTCTGGCATGGAGGGAGTTAATTGCCCCATCTATTGCATTGGAGGGCTGGTCTTCGAGAGAAATGGTTTGGCCATTTCCTAAGAAGGCTCTAAAGGGGTCAAAACCTAGCGTCTTCAGGTTGGGTTTGGGGAGGGTGGGTGTTCGGAATGGAGTGGACTGTAGCTTGATTACCACAGGGATGTGGTCTGACCCGACGTTGCCGCCTGGGGAGACTCTACATTGGAACAGGTCGCAGTCTCTGTTGGTGAGGACTACGTTTGGGGTGCCTGGGTGGGGGCCCACAAACGACTTGAAGAATGGGACTTGGAATGTAAGGTCTTTTGCGGTCATTATGTGGTATAGTTGTTTCCCCTTGTGGTCACCTTGGGGCTGGGTGGCTCCACAATTGAAGAGAACAGGGTGGTGGGCATTGAAGTCCCCTGCTAGGACAGTAGGGGTATTTCTATTGAGAAGTCGGTGCAAGGGAATGGATTCGATATACGGTTGTCTGATAGTAGGATTACTGGTCTCTTTCTCTGTCTCATAAGCATGTAAGGTTGCAGGTACGTCTTGCTACTTCTAGTTACATTTAGGTCACAGTACACATGCATGTACAAGCATATATATATATATACTTACCCCTCTGGGTTTTCTATTTTCTTCCTAGTTCTTGTTCTTGTTTATTTCTGCTTATCTCGATAGGGAAGTGGAACAGAATTCTTCCTCCGTAAACTATGCATGTCATAGGAGGCGACTAAATGTCTGGAGCAAGAGGCTAGTAACCCCTTTTGTATAAACTACAGAAAACAAGAAAGAGAAAAACTTCATACAATATACATACATACATTTATGTATCTACCTATATATATATATATATATATATATATATATATATATATATATATATATATATATATATATATATATATATATATATTATTTTTATATTATTTTATTATTATTATCACACTGGCCGATTCCCACCAAAGCAGGGTGGCCCAAAAAAGAAAAACTTTCACCATCATTCACTCCATCACTGTCTTGCCAGAAGGGTGCTTTACACTACAGTTTTTAAACTGCAACATTAACACCCCTCCTTCAGAGTGCAGGCACTGTACTTCCCATCTCCAGGACTCAAGTCCGGCCTGCCGGTTTCCCTGAACCCCTTCATAAATGTTACTTTGCTCACACTCCAACAGCACGTCAAGTATTAAAAACCATTTGTCTCCATTCACTCCTATCAAACACGCTCACGCACGCCTGCTGGAAGTCCAAGCTCCTCGCACACAAAACCTCCTTTACCCCCTCCCTCCAACCTTTCCTAGGCCGACCCCTACCCCGCCTTCCTTCCACTACAGACTGATACACTCTTGTAGGTAGTAGGTTGGTAGACAGCAACCACCCAGGGAAGTACTACCGTCCTGCCAGATGACTGTGAAACAGAAACCTGAAACTGTTTTGCATGATGGTAGGATTGCTGGTTTCTTTTTCTGTCTCATAAACACGCTAGATAACAGGGATATCTTGCTACTCCTACTTAAACTTTGGTCACACTTCACAGACACGCACATGCATATATATATATATATACATCTAGGTTTTTCCCCTTTTTCTAAATAGCTCTTGTTCCTCTTTATTTCTTCTATTGTCCATGAGGAAGTGGAAAAGAATCTTTCCTCCGTAAGCCATGCGTGTCATATGAGGTGACTAAAATGCCGGGAGCAATGGGCTAGTAACCCCTTCTCCTGTATACATTTACTAAAAAAGAGAAGAAGAAAAACTTTATATATATATATATATATATATATATATATATATATATATATATATATATATATATATATATATATATATATATATATATATATATATATATATATATATATATGGATGCATGTTTGCATGGTTGTACACGTGAAGGAGTGGTGGACAGGTTGTACTCAGCACTGGGTTCACAGGTCAGTGGAGGCACGAGGCTGTCATGCACGCACTACCTCGTCAACATGGTTATCAATGCTACTGTGTGTGACCCTCCCGGGATTAGTTTTTTTTCCTCTCTGTAGATAAGACAATGTTTCCGGGAGCAGCTCCTCCCCACGCTGGTGTCACGTGACTTGTGCCATATATAGAGTGAGAGTGAGAGGCCCGGCACTGCTGTATTGGCACCAGCTCTTGTGCCACCACCTGCTGTGCCACCCACCACCTGCTGTGCCACCCACCACCTACTGTACTACTCACCATCTGCTGTACCACCCCACCACCTGCTGTACCACCCACCACCTACTGTACCACTCCCCATCTGCTATACCAACACTCACCATCACTGGATACCAACATGCAGGTATGTGTCACCCACCACACCATCAGTACACACCAATATTAAGCCCTGTAGCTGTGGGCGGTAGTCACCCCATTACTCATCCTGTGGGCGGTAGTCACCCCATTACTCATCCTGTGGGCGGTAGTCACCCCATTACTCATCCTGTGGGCGGTAGTCACCCCATTACTCATCCTGTGGGCGGTAGTCACCCCATTACTCATCCTGTGGGCGGTAGTCACCCCATTACTCATCCTGTGGGCGGTAGTCACCCCATTACTCATCCTGTGGGCGGTAGTCACCCCATTACTCATCCTGTGGGCGGTAGTCACCCCATTACTCATCCTGTGGGCGGTAGTTACCCCATTACTCATCCTGTGGGCGGTAGTCACCGCATTACTCATCGTGTTGGCGGTAGTCATCCCATTACTTATCTTGTGAGCGGTAGTCACCTTCATACCCATCTTGTGAGCAGCAGTCACCTTCATACCCATCTTGTGAGCAGTAGTCACCTTCATACCCATCTTGTGAGCAGTACTCACCCCCATATCCATTATGTGAGTGGTATTTACCTCATAACCATCCTGGAGGCACTAGTCAAATTATTAGAGACACATAATGGGTCCAGGGAATGTACCTCAACATTACAGAGGCACATAATTGTTCCAGGGGCTGTACTTCAACATTACAAAGGCACATAATGGGTCCTGAGACTGGATCTATTATATGCAACTCACATTACATCAATCAAATTACAGCAGTAACGAAACATTGAGAAGAATCATTGATTCAGGAACAATATTAATGAGTTGTTGACAAAGTCACACTCATTTGGACATACAATATAGTTTATATTTGAACATAAATTATTTACAATACCAAATATTTAACAATTTATGGTGGTATTAAAGCTATTTTCAAAAGTAATGTTGCTTTTGTTAGGTTTGTAGTGATATAGAAGCGTGGGAGCTCTGTCACAGACATAATACCGAAGGATGCTTGTCTCGCTCCATGTTTATTGTATATAGTGAAGATAAGTCTTGAAGAATAACAGTGTTAATAACCCAGATATTGAAGAATCTTAGAGAGAATAGTAGAGCCTTTGTTTTTATTGATGGACGTATATAAGCTGGCAGAGGAGGATCAACTGACGTGGAACTAAGAAGACTAAGAGAGGACGGAGAGACGCTAAAAGATGACGTGAACAAACTTCAGAAGTTATCCAACAAGAGAACCACGTTATATAATGGAGAGGAGAGCACATCCATGTAACTAAGAGAGAGTGGAGAGTGACTGGATGCAGAATATAAACTAAGAAGTGAGGAGGGGGGGGGAGCAAGCATATAGAAAGACCTGTAAGTGATCATTACACCAAACTTGTCACCAGAGACACACATAAATCGTAAAATATCGGCAGTGTGTGGAAGGTTACCTGGTCTTAGCATTATCTTGTTGGTACCTGAGCATCCTTCACGGCGTTACATGACGCATCTCAGATATTTTTGTTATGTGGCACCAGCATGGAGGACATATCTACCCGGAAAAAATATATTCAAACATTATAGAAAGTTGAGTGATGTACAGGTAGACTTGTAGCAGGAGTGAGCGGTATGAAGTTATGTATTATTAGTAGTAGTAGTACTAGTACAATAGAGTGAAAAAGTAAAGTGAAGGACCTGTGAGCAATAATGTCAGAGGATCTCACCATCAAAGACCACAACAATGTATCTACCACATCTGCTAGGGAAATACACAAATAACCCGCACATAAAAGAGAGAAGCTTACGACGACGTTTCGGTCCGACTTGGACCATTGGTCCAAGTCGGACCGAAACGTTGTCGTAAGCTTCTCTCTTTTATGTGACCCCTCAAGGAAGGTTCCTTGATGTTGGTGAGGGGCTCTTGATTTAGGGAATTGGATCTGTGCTCCAGTTCCCCGAATTAAGCCTGAATGCCTTCCACATCCCCCCCCCAGGCGCTGTATAATCCTCCGGGTTTAGCGCTTCCCCCTTGATTATAATAATAATAATCTCTTTTATGTGCGGGTTATTTGTGTATCGTTCCAGTCACGGTATTGTGCCATTTTTGTTTATGCTAGAAAAATGGTAAGATGGATAATAACCTTCAAAACTAGGGACGCTAAGCCCTTGATGATTCTCTTCAAATCGCTTCTGCTCTCTAGGCTGGAATACTGCTGTACACTAACGGCCCCCTTCAAGGCTGGAGACATTGTTGACCTGGAGAGTGTACAGAGAATTTTCACGGCACACACAAGTGCGATAAGGCAACAAAATTACAGGGAACGGTTGAAGTCCCTTGATTTGTATTCCCTAGAACGCAGGCGAGAAAAATACTGATAACATACACTTAGAAAAATCTTAGAGGGATTACTACCAAACTTGGACATGAAAATCACTCCCTATTAAAGCAAAAGACTCGGCAGGAGATGCAACATTTCCCCAATGAAAAGCAGGGTCGCCACGAGTACACTGAGAGACAACACAGTAAGTGTCAGGGGCCTAAGACTGTTCAGTTGCCTCCCAGCATACATAAGAGGGATTACCAATAGACCCCTGGCTGTCTTCAAGAAGGCACTGGACAGGCACCTAAAGTCAGTACCTGACCAACCGGGCTGTGGGTCGTACATGAGCTCGTGTGCGGCCACCAGTAACAGCCTGTTAGGTAAGACACATATGCAACAGTTAGGTATCTTTATTTTGAAACGTTTCGCCTACACAGTAGGCTTCTTCAGTCGAGTACAGAAAAGTTGATAGAAGCAGAAGATACTTGAAGACGATGTAATCAGTCCATCACCCTTAAAGTTTTGAGGTGGTCAGTCCCTCAGTCTGGAGAAGAGCATTGTTCCGTTGTCTGAAACAAAACTTTAAGGGTGATGGACTGATTACATCGTCTTCAAGTATCTTCTGCTTCTATCAACTTTTCTGTACTCGACTGAAGAAGCCTACTGTGTAGGCGAAACGTTTCAAAATAAAGATACCTAACTGTTGCATATGTGTCTTACCTAACAATCTGTCGGTATTTTATACCATTTTAATGTTCAGTAACAGCCTGGTTGATCAGAACCTGATCCACCACGAGGCCTGGTCTCAGACCGGGCCGCGGGGGCGATGACCCCCGAAACCCTCTCCAGGTAAACTCCAGGTATACTCCAGTAGTATTTGTAGTAGTAATAGTAGCAGTAGTATATTATTATTATTATTATTATTATTATCATCATCATCATCATCATCATACATACTTTATCAGTCTTAGGAAGTTAAACAAGTGTAATAAACTAGATGAGGAGGAGGGGGGGAGGCAAACTCAATACACAGCTTCAAAAATAAGCACGATGGAAGCCTACAGGCCAGGAACCACTAAATTTAAGGTATTTTTGAGTTTAGAGGCTAAACTTGCGTTTCGGGAATTCTTCCATATATACAAATAAACGTACACGATGTATTGACAGTATATTCAAGTATCGCTACGTCAATGTGATAAATTATGTAAGCAGTATGATATGACTCATGTCAAGGCCTATATACCAGCGTGATGCTGACGTAATGATAACTTAGTAGGCCTGAGTGACGTCACTTCTCCCATATACATATTGTATAGTTAATAAGTTTATGTAGGTACAATTGTACAAGAATATAGTTACGTAAGTTGTCATATATGCCTGGAGAGGGTTTCCAGGGAGTCAACGCCCCCGCGGCCCGGTCTGAGACCAGGCCTCCTGGTGGATCAGAGCCTGATCAACCAGGCTGTTACTGCTGGCTGCACGCAAACCAACGTACGAGCCACAGCCCGGCTGGTCAGGAACCGACTTTAGGTGCTTGTCCAGTGCCAGCTTGAAGACTGCCAGGGGTCTGTTGGTAATCCCCCTTATGTATGCTGGGAGGCAGTTGAACAGTCTCGGGCCCCTGACACTTATTGTATGGTCTCTTAGCGTGCTAGTGACACCCCTGCTTTTCATTGGGGGGATGTTGCATCGTCTGCCAAGTCTTTTGCTTTCGTAGTGAGTGATTTTCGTGTGCAAGTTCGGTACTAGTCCCTCTAGGATTTTCCAGGTGTATATAATCATGTATCTCTCCCTCCTGCGTTCCAGGGAATACAGGTTCAGGAACCTCAAGCGCTCCCAGTAATTGAGGTGTTTTATCTCCGTTATGCGCGCCGTGAAGGTTCTCTGTACATTTTCTAGGTCAGCAATTTCACCTGCCTTGAAAGGTGCTGTTAGTGTGCAGCAATATTCCAGCCTAGATAGAACAAGTGACCTGAAGAGTGTCATCATGGGCTTGGCCTCCCTAGTTTTGAAGGTTCTCATTATCCATCCTGTCATTTTTCTAGCAGATGCGATTGATCCAATGTTATGGTCCTTGAAGGCGAGATCCTCCGACATGATCACTCCCAGGTCTTTGACGTTGGTGTTTCGCTCAATTTTGTGGCCAGAATTTGTTTTGTACTTTGATGAAGATTTAATTTCCTCGTGTTTACCATATCTGAGTAATTGAAATTTCTCATCGTTGAACTTCATATTGTTTTCTGCAGCCCACTGAAAGATGTGGTTGATGTCCGCCTGGAGCCTTGCAGTGTCTGCAATGGAAGACACTGTCATGCAGATTCGGGTGTCATCTGCAAAGGAAGACACGGTGCTGTGGCTGACATCCTTGTCTATGTCGGATATGAGGATGAGGAACAAGATGGGAGCGAGTACTGTGCCTTGTGGAACAAAGCTTTTCACCGTAGCTGCCTCAGACTTTACTCTGTTGACTACTACTCTCTGTGTTCTGTTAGTGAGGAAATTATATATCCATCGACCGACTTTTTCCGTTATTCCTTTAGCACGCATTTTGTGCGCTATTATGCCATGGTCACACTTGTCGAAGGCTTTTGCAGTCTGTATATATTACATCTGCATTCTTTTTGTCTTCTAGTGCATCTAGGGCCTTGTCGTAGTGATCCAATAGTTGAGACAGACAGGAGCGACCTGTTCTAAACCCATGTTGCCCTGGGTTGTGTAATTGATGGGTTTCTAGATGGGTGGTGATCTTGCTTCTTAGGACCCTTTCAAAGATTTTTATGATATGGGATGTTAGTGCTATCGGTCTGTAGTTCTTTGCTGTTGCTTTACTGCCCCCTTTGTGGAGTGGGCCTATGTCTGTTGTTTTTAGTAACTGTGGGACGACCCCCGTGTCCATGCTCCCTCTCCATAGGATGGTAAAAGCTCGTGATAGGGGCTTCTTGCAGTTCTTGATGAACACGGAGTTCCATGAGTCTGGCCCTGGGGCAGAGTGCATGGGCATGTCATTTATCGCCTGTTCGAAGTCATTTTGCGTCAGGATAACATCAGATAGGCTTGTGTTAACCAAATTCTGTGGCTCTCTCATAAAAAATTCATTTTGATCTTCGACTCTGTCTGGTTAGCGGCTTGCTAAAAACTGAGTCATATTGGGACTTGAGTAGCTCACTCATTTCCTTGCTGTCATCTATGTAGGACCCATCTTGTTTAAGTAGGGGCCCAATACTGGACGTTGTTCTCGACTTTGATTTGGCATAGGAGAAGAAATACTTTGGGTTTCTTTCGATTTCATTTATGGCTTTTAGTTCTTCCCGCGATTCCTGACTCCTATAAGATTCCTTTAGCTTAAGTTAGATGATTGCTATTTCTCTGACCAGTGTCTCCCTACGCATTTCAGATATATTGACCTCTTTTATTAACCGCTGTTATTCTTTTCCGTCACCTGTTCCAGTCACAGTATTGTTCCAGTCACGGTGTTGTTCCGGTCACGGTGTTGTTCCAGTCATGGTGTAGTTCCAGTCACAGTATTGTTCCAGTCACGGTGTTTACCTGGAGAGAGTTTCGGGGGTCAACGCCCCCGCGGCCCGGTCTGTGACCAGGCCTCCTGGTGGATCAGCGCCTGATCAACCAGGCTGTTGCTGCTGGCTGCACGCAAACCAACGTACGAGCCACAGCCCGGCTGATCAGGAACTGACTTTAGGTGCTTGTCCAGTGCCAGCTTGAAGACTGCCAGGGGTCTGTTGGTAATCCCCCTTATGTGTGCTGGGAGGCAGTTGAACAGTCTCGGGCCCCTGACACTTATTGTATGGTCTCTTAACGTGCTAGTGACACCCCTGCTTTTCATTGGGGGGATGGTGCATCGTCTGCCAAGTCTTTTGCTTTCGTAGTGAGTGATTTTCGTGTGCAAGTTCGGTACTAGTCCCTCTAGGATTTTCCAGGTGTATATAATCATGTATCTCTCCCTCCTGCGTTCCAGGGAATACGGTGTTGTTCCAGTCACGGTGTTGTTCCAGTCACGGTGTTGTTCCAGTCACAGTATTGTTCCAGTCACGGTGTTGTTCCAGTCACGGTGTTGTTCCAGTCACGGTGTTCCAGTCACGGTGTTGTTCCAGTCACGGCGTTGTTCCAGTCACGGTGTTCCAGTCATGGTGTTGTTCCAGTCATGGTGTTGTTCCAGTCACAGTATTGGTCCAGTCACGGTGTTCCAATCATGGTGTTGTTCCAGTCACGGTGTTCCAGTCACGGTGTTGTTCCAGTCACGGTGTTCCAGTCACGGTGTTCCAGTCACGGTGTTGTTCCAGTCACGGTGTTGTTCCAGTCACGGTGTTCCAGTCACGGTGTTGTTCCAGTCACAGTATTGTTCCAGTCACGGTGATGTTCCAGTCACAGTATTGTTCCAGTCACAGTATTGTTCCAGTAACGGTATTGTTCCAGTCACGGTGTTCCAGTCACGATGTTGTTCCAGTCACGGTGTTGTTCCAGTCATGGTGTTGTTCCAGTAACAGTAATGTTCCAATCACGGTGTTGTTCCAGTCACGGTGTTGTTCCAGTCACAGTGTTGTTCCAGTCACGGTGTTGTTCCAGTCACGGTGTTGTTCCAGTCAGTGTTGTTCCAGTCACAGTGTTGTTCCAGTCACAGTATTGTTCCACTCACGGTGTTGTTCCAGTCACGGTGTTGTTCCAGTCACGGTGTTGTTCCAGTCACGGTGTTGTTCCAGTCACAGTATTGTTCCAGTCACGGTGTTGTCCCAACAACACTAGGCAATCTCCGGCTGTCCCAACAACACTAGGCTATCTCCTGTTGTCCCAACAACACTAGGCTATCTCCTGTTGTCCCAACAACACTAGGCTAGCTCCTGTTGTCCTGACAACACTAAGCTACCTGTCGTGCTGACAACACTAGGCTAGTTCCTGTTGTCCTGCCAACACTTGGCTATCTTTCGTGCTGACAACGCAAAGCTTCTTGTCGTGCTGACATTAATTAAGCTACCTGTCGTCCTGACAACACTAGGCTATCTCCAGTCGTGTTGACAACACTAGGTTAGCTCTTATCATGCTGACAATACTAGACTGCCTGTCGTGCCGACCACACTAGGTTACCTGTCGTGCTGACCACACTAGGCTGCCTGTCGTGCCGACCACACTAGGTTACCTGTCGTGCTGACCACACTAGGTTACCTGTCGTGCTGACCACACTAGGTTACCTGTCGTGCTGACCACACTAGGTTACCTGTCGTGCTGACCACACTAGGCTACCTGTCGTGCTGACCACACTAGGGTTACCTGTCGTGCTGACCACACTAGGTTACCTGTCGTGCTGACCACACTAGGTTACCTGTCGTGCTGACCACACTAGGCTACCTGTCGTGTTGACCACACTAGGTTACCTGTCGTGCTGACCACACTAGGTTACCTGTCGTGCTGACCACACTAGGCTACCTGTCGTGCTGACCACACTAGGCTACCTGTCGTGCTGACCACACTAGGTTACATGTGCTGACCACACTAGGTTACCTGTCGTGCTGACCACACTAGGCTACCTGACGTGCTGACCACACTAGGTTACCTGTCGTGCTGATCACACTAGGTTACCTGTCGTGCTGACCACGCTAGGTTACCTGTCTTGCTGACCACACTAGGTTACCTGTCGTGCTGACCACCCTAGGCTACCTGTCGTGCTGACCACACTAGGTTGCCTGTCATGCTGACCACACTAGGTTACCTGTCGTGCTGACCACACTAGGCTACCTGTCGTGCTGACCACCCTAGGCTACCTGTCGTGCTGACCACACTAGGTTGCCTGTCATGCTGACCACACTAGGCTACCTGTCGTGCTGACCACACTAGGTTACCTGTCGTGCTGACCACACTAGGTTACCTGTCGTGCTGACCACACTAGGCTACCTGTCGTGCTGACCACACTAGGTTGCCTGTCATGCTGACCACACTAGGCTACCTGTCGTGCTGACCACACTAGGTTACCTGTCATGCTGACCACACTAGGCTACCTGTCGTGCTGACCACACTAGGTTGCCTGTCATGCTGACCACACTAGGTTACCTGTCGTGCTGACCACACTAGGCTACCTGTCGTGCTGACCACACTAGGTTACCTGTCGTGCTGACCACACTAGGTTACCTGTCGTGCTGACCACACTAGGTTACCTGTCATGCTGACCACACTAGGTTACCTGTCGTGCTGACCACACTAGGTTGCCTGTCATGCTGACCACACTAGGTTACCTGTCATGCTGACCACACTAGGTTACCTGTCGTGCTGACCACACTAGGCTACCTGTCGTGCTGACAACACTAGGTTACTTTTTTTAATGTGTAAGCACACTAGTCTAGTTGTTATTTATGCACATGATAATGCTGCATGCTTAAGTCAGTGTTATCATGCGGGATATTTACCAAGATATTATCATGATGCATCATGTTGACGTCAATGGGAAGGAGAGATAATGAAAGACCTTTATCACTGTTATCTGAGGAGCAGAACACTAAACTACTGAACATGTGTGTCATAACTGCAATTATGTGATGTACTGGTCGGTGAGTGGGACAGATTGTTATCATGGGGGACTGCTAAACCTGTAGGGATTGTACAGCGCCTGGGGGAGGGGGGGGGTGATGGAAGGTATTGAGGCTTAATTCAGGTAGCTGGAGCACGGATCCAATTCCCTAGATCAAGAGCCCCTCACCAGCGTCAAGGAACCTTCCTTATGGGGCAGAGAGACATAGAGAATGAGAGAGAGAGAGAGGGAGGAAGAGAGAATGAGACAGAGAGAAAGAGAGAGAGAGAGCGCATTATTCAAAACTTAAAGATAGGCAAGTAGTGCCAGCTAGACCCAACAGATGGCGTTGTTTGTTGCCCTTGGGAGGCCCAGTTGCAACAATCTTGCAACAAACAGGATTTGCAACTCGCACCCCTCAACTCGTTTTCGATTTCCTCCCAGATTTCTGTCAGTGTGATTGAGCTTGGCGAGAGAATATGAGTGAGTTAGAACAAGAGGACGCTAGTGAGACCTCACCATCACTGGTCAGTGATACAGAGTTCACTGTAACCACACCTGTACCTGCTGGGGTAGATAATACCACACTGGAGACAGTGAGTATATATTCCTTCTCTTGACTTCACAAGACCTGTATATCGATGTTTACTACTGCTAGGTGTAGGCCTCTCTGTAGGGTAGGTCTATCAAGGCTCACCCCCCCCCCGTCCACTTTCACTTTCAACAGTGTTTGATACGTAGTGTGTGTATGTGCGCGCGCGCGCTAGTGTGGGTGTATGACCCACTTAATATTTGTATTTATAACTCATTACAATTGTGACCAGGTGTGGACGTATCAGTGGTTCATTACTTTGTAATTTGTTCATGACTGTAACCATGTATAGGAGTGAAGCTGATTCATTACCTCTGTAACTTGCCATGATTAGTGACCAGATCTACCTGGAGTTCATTACCTTTGTAACTAGTTCAGCTGTCATAACTTTGGGGTCCAGTCACTGGACCCATTATGTACCTTTGTAATCTTTTGACTACCGCCCACAGGATGGGTATGGGGTGCATAAAGATATTAAACTAAAGTGTGTGTGTGTGTGTGTGTGTGTGTGTGTGTGTGTGTGTGTGTGTGTGTGTGTGTGTGTGTGTGTGTGTGTGTGTGTGTGTGTGTGTGACTCAACAATCAATATTTGCACCAATAACTCATTACAGTTGTGACCGGGTGTGGAAGTGTGAATTGCTCATTACTCTATAATTTGTTCATGATTGTAGCCAAAGTATAAACGTAAGTAACCATTCTACAGAATTCATTACCTTTGTAACTTGTGAGCTCATTACCTTTGTACCTAGTTCAGCTATCAAAACTTTGGGGGCCCAGTCCCTGGACCCATTACGTACCTCTGTAATCTGTAAATACCTTTGTAACTTGTCATGATTGTGACCAGACTTACCTGGAGTTCATTACCTTTGTAAATTGTGAGTTCATTACCTTTGTAAATTGTGAGTTCATTACCTTTGTAAATTGTGAGTTCATTACCTTTGTAAATTGTGAGTTCATTACCTTTGTAAATTGTGAGTTCATTACCTTTGTAAATTGTGAGTTCATTACCTCTGTAACTTGCTCAGCTATCAAAACTTTGGAGTCCAGTCCCTGGACCAATTATGTACCTCTGTAATCTTTTGACTACCGCCCACAGGATGGGTATGGGGTGCATAATAAACATATTAAACTAACTAATTGATACGTACATATATATATATATATTTATATATATATATATATATATATATATATATATATATATATATATATATATATATATATATATATATATATAACACTGGTCGTCTCCCACCGAGGCAGGGTGATCCGAAAAAAAAACTTTACCATCATTCACGCTATCACTGTGTTGCCAGAGGAGCGCAGATACGACGGTTTACATGTCCTTCCCAGTAGAAGATATCTCAACCCCCGCCTCTAGAGTGCAGGCATTGTACTTCTCACCTCCAGAACTCAAGTCCGGCTAATGGGTTTTCCTGAATTTTCTTTCACAAAATACTACCTTTCTCACACTCCAACAGCTCGTCAAATACCAAAATCCATTTGTTTCCACTCCCATTTAACATTCTTACACATGCCTGCTGCATGTCTAAGCCCCTTTGCACACAAAACCTCCTTTATCTTTCTCTCCATCTTGTCCTAGGACTCCCCCTACCCCACCTTCCCTCTACTAGAGATTTATATACCCTCCAAATCATCCTATTTTGCTCCATCCTCTCTAAATGACTAAACCACCTCAACAACCCTCCCTCAACCCTCTGGATAATACTTTTAGTAATTCCACACCTTCTAAGTTCCAAACCATGAATTTTCTGCAAAATATTTACACCATACATTGCCCTCAGATACAGCATCTCCACTGCCTCCAGCCTCTTTCTCGCTGCTACATTCACAACCCATGCTTCACACCCATGTAAAAGTGTTGGTACCAATACATTCCCCTCTTTGGTAGCCCTGGTGGCTACCAGTTCTTCATAAACCTGGCAGGTCAACTCCCAAATACCTGAACACTTTCACTTCCTCCACACTCTCTCCCTCCAATCTGATATCCAATTTTTCCTGACCTAACTCGTTTGATACTCTCATCACCTTACTCTATCTACGTTCACTCATATATTAATGCATATATAGATATATAATGAAAAAGATCGCAGTCAGCAGGATTTGAACCCGTGTGGGGAGTGGCATAGCTTTCCAGTGTGACGCTTTAGATCACTCCGCCACAGGTGCCTCAAGAAGCTAGGTAGCCTGGTTACAAGTCATGGTTCTTCTTGTTAGCTAAATTACCATTTACAGCAAGAAATATTAAGTAAACTATTATTTTCTGCGCAATAATAGTATGGGGACGAGGACGATCACTCAGTGAGTGATGTGTCATTGTAGGTGTCAGCCAGCTGACCGTCAGACAAGGAGACATTGTAGGTGTCAGCCAGCTGACCGTCAGACAAGGAGACATTGTAGGTGTCAGCCAGCTGACCGTCAGACAAGGAGACATTGTAGGTGTCAGCCAGCTGACGTTCAGACAAGGAGCCATTGAAAGTGTCAGCCAGCTGACGTTCATACAAGGAGCCATTGAAAGTGTCAGCCAGCTGACGTTCATACAAGGAGACATTGTAGGTGTCAGCCAGCTGACGTTCATACAAGGAGCCAGGGCTGACACATCTCAGTACCCACATACAAGGAGCCAGGGCTGACACATCTCAGTACCCACATACAAGGAGCCAGGACTGACACATCTCAGTACCCACATACAAGGAGCCAGGGCTGACACATCTCAGTACCCGCATACAAGGAGCCAGGGCTGACACATCTCAGTACCCACATACAAGGAGCCAGGGCTGACACATCTCAGTACCCGCATACAAGGAGCCAGGGCTGACACATCTCAGTACCCACATACAAGGAGCCAGGGCTGACACATCTCAGTACCCACATACAAGGAGCCAGGGCTGACACATCTCAGTACCCACATACAAGGAGCCAGGGCTGACACATCTCAGTACCCACATACAAGGAGCCAGGGCTGACACATCTCAGTACCCACATACAAGGAGCCAGGGCTGACACATCTCAGTACCCACATACAAGGAGCCAGGGCTGACACATCTCAGTACCCACATACAAGGAGCCAGGGCTGACACATCTCAGTACCCACATACAAGGAGCCAGGGCTGACACATCTCAGTACCCACATACAAGGAGCCAGGGCTGACACATCTCAGTACCCACATACAAGGAGCCAGGGCTGACACATCTCAGTACCCACATACAAGGAGCCAGGGCTGACACATCTCAGTACCCACATACAAGGAGCCAGGGCTGACACATCTCAGTACCCACATACAAGGAGCCAGGGCTGACACATCTCAGTACCCACATACAAGGAGCCAGGGCTGACACATCTCAGTACCCACATACAAGGAGCCAGGGCTGACACATCTCAGTACCCACATACAAGGAGCCAGGGCTGACACATCTCAGTACCCACATACAAGGAGCCAGGGCTGACACATCTCAGTACCCACATACAAGGAGCCAGGGCTGACACATCTCAGTACCCACATACAAGGAGCCAGGGCTGACACATCTCAGTACCCACATACAAGGAGCCAGGGCTGACACATCTCAGTACCCACATACAAGGAGCCAGGGCTGACACATCTCAGTACCCACATACAAGGAGCCAGGGCTGACACATCTCAGTACCCACATACAAGGAGCCAGGGCTGACACATCTCAGTACCCACATACAAGGAGCCAGGGCTGACACATCTCAGTACCCACATACAAGGAGCCAGGGCTGACACATCTCAGTACCCACATACAAGGAGCCAGGGCTGACACATCTCAGTACCCACATACAAGGAGCCAGGGCTGACACATCTCAGTACCCACATACAAGGAGCCAGGGCTGACACATCTCAGTACCCACATACAAGGAGCCAGGGCTGACACATCTCAGTACCCACATACAAGGAGCCAGGGCTGACACATCTCAGTACCCACATACAAGGAGCCAGGGCTGACACATCTCAGTACCCACATACAAGGAGCCAGGGCTGACACATCTCAGTACCCACATACAAGGAGCCAGGGCTGACACATCTCAGTACCCACATACAAGGAGCCAGGGCTGACACATCTCAGTACCCACATACAAGGAGCCAGGGCTGACACATCTCAGTACCCACATACAAGGAGCCAGGGCTGACACATCTCAGTACCCACATACAAGGAGCCAGGGCTGACACATCTCAGTACCCACATACAAGGAGCCAGGGCTGACACATCTCAGTACCCACATACAAGGAGCCAGGGCTGACACATCTCAGTACCCACATACAAGGAGCCAGGGCTGACACATCTCAGTACCCACATACAAGGAGCCAGGGCTGACACATCTCAGTACCCACATACAAGGAGCCAGGGCTGACACATCTCAGTACCCACATACAAGGAGCCAGGGCTGACACATCTCAGTACCCACATACAAGGAGCCAGGGCTGACACATCTCAGTACCCACATACAAGGAGCCAGGGCTGACACATCTCAGTACCCACATACAAGGAGCCAGGGCTGACACATCTCAGTACCCACATACAAGGAGCCAGGGCTGACACATCTCAGTACCCACATACAAGGAGCCAGGGCTGACACATCTCAGTACCCACATACAAGGAGCCAGGGCTGACACATCTCAGTACCCACATACAAGGAGCCAGGGCTGACACATCTCAGTACCCACATACAAGGAGCCAGGGCTGACACATCTCAGTACCCACATACAAGGAGCCAGGGCTGACACATCTCAGTACCCACATACAAGGAGCCAGGGCTGACACATCTCAGTACCCACATACAAGGAGCCAGGGCTGACACATCTCAGTACCCACATACAAGGAGCCAGGGCTGACACATCTCAGTACCCACATACAAGGAGCCAGGGCTGACACATCTCAGTACCCACATACAAGGAGCCAGGGCTGACACATCTCAGTACCCACATACAAGGAGCCAGGGCTGACACATCTCAGTACCCACATACAAGGAGCCAGGGCTGACACATCTCAGTACCCACATACAAGGAGCCAGGGCTGACACATCTCAGTACCCACATACAAGGAGCCAGGGCTGACACATCTCAGTACCCACATACAAGGAGCCAGGGCTGACACATCTCAGTACCCACATACAAGGAGCCAGGGCTGACACATCTCAGTACCCACATACAAGGAGCCAGGGCTGACACATCTCAGTACCCACATACAAGGAGCCAGGGCTGACACATCTCAGTACCCACATACAAGGAGCCAGGGCTGACACATCTCAGTACCCACATACAAGGAGCCAGGGCTGACACATCTCAGTACCCACATACAAGGAGCCAGGGCTGACACATCTCAGTACCCACATACAAGGAGCCAGGGCTGACACATCTCAGTACCCACATACAAGGAGCCAGGGCTGACACATCTCAGTACCCACATACAAGGAGCCAGGGCTGACACATCTCAGTACCCACATACAAGGAGCCAGGGCTGACACATCTCAGTACCCACATACAAGGAGCCAGGGCTGACACATCTCAGTACCCACATACAAGGAGCCAGGGCTGACACATCTCAGTACCCACATACAAGGAGCCAGGGCTGACACATCTCAGTACCCACATACAAGGAGCCAGGGCTGACACATCTCAGTACCCACATACAAGGAGCCAGGGGCTGACACATCTCAGTACCCACATACAAGGAGCCAGGGCTGACACATCTCAGTACCCACATACAAGGAGCCAGGGCTGACACATCTCAGTACCCACATACAAGGAGCCAGGGCTGACACATCTCAGTACCCACATACAAGGAGCCAGGGCTGACACATCTCAGTACCCACATACAAGGAGCCAGGGCTGACACATCTCAGTACCCACATACAAGGAGCCAGGGCTGACACATCTCAGTACCCACATACAAGGAGCCAGGGCTGACACATCTCAGTACCCACATACAAGGAGCCAGGGCTGACACATCTCAGTACCCACATACAAGGAGCCAGGGCTGACACATCTCAGTACCCACATACAAGGAGCCAGGGCTGACACATCTCAGTACCCACATACAAGGAGCCAGGGCTGACACATCTCAGTACCCACATACAAGGAGCCAGGGCTGACACATCTCAGTACCCACATACAAGGAGCCAGGGCTGACACATCTCAGTACCCACATACAAGGAGCCAGGGCTGACACATCTCAGTACCCACATACAAGGAGCCAGGGCTGACACATCTCAGTACCCACATACAAGGAGCCAGGGCTGACACATCTCAGTACCCACATACAAGGAGCCAGGGCTGACACATCTCAGTACCCACATACAAGGAGCCAGGGCTGACACATCTCAGTACCCACATACAAGGAGCCAGGGCTGACACATCTCAGTACCCACATACAAGGAGCCAGGGCTGACACATCTCAGTACCCACATACAAGGAGCCAGGGCTGACACATCTCAGTACCCACATACAAGGAGCCAGGGCTGACACATCTCAGTACCCACATACAAGGAGCCAGGGCTGACACATCTCAGTACCCACATACAAGGAGCCAGGGCTGACACATCTCAGTACCCACATACAAGGAGCCAGGGCTGACACATCTCAGTACCCACATACAAGGAGCCAGGGCTGACACATCTCAGTACCCACATACAAGGAGCCAGGGCTGACACATCTCAGTACCCACATACAAGGAGCCAGGGCTGACACATCTCAGTACCCACATACAAGGAGCCAGGGCTGACACATCTCAGTACCCACATACAAGGAGCCAGGGCTGACACATCTCAGTACCCACATACAAGGAGCCAGGGCTGACACATCTCAGTACCCACATACAAGGAGCCAGGGCTGACACATCTCAGTACCCACATACAAGGAGCCAGGGCTGACACATCTCAGTACCCACATACAAGGAGCCAGGGCTGACACATCTCAGTACCCACATACAAGGAGCCAGGGCTGACACATCTCAGTACCCACATACAAGGAGCCAGGGCTGACACATCTCAGTACCCACATACAAGGAGCCAGGGCTGACACATCTCAGTACCCACATACAAGGAGCCAGGGCTGACACATCTCAGTACCCACATACAAGGAGCCAGGGCTGACACATCTCAGTACCCACATACAAGGAGCCAGGGCTGACACATCTCAGTACCCACATACAAGGAGCCAGGGCTGACACATCTCAGTACCCACATACAAGGAGCCAGGGCTGACACATCTCAGTACCCACATACAAGGAGCCAGGGCTGACACATCTCAGTACCCACATACAAGGAGCCAGGGCTGACACATCTCAGTACCCACATACAAGGAGCCAGGGCTGACACATCTCAGTACCCACATACAAGGAGCCAGGGCTGACACATCTCAGTACCCACATACAAGGAGCCAGGGCTGACACATCTCAGTACCCACATACAAGGAGCCAGGGCTGACACATCTCAGTACCCACATACAAGGAGCCAGGGCTGACACATCTCAGTACCCACATACAAGGAGCCAGGGCTGACACATCTCAGTACCCACATACAAGGAGCCAGGGCTGACACATCTCAGTACCCACATACAAGGAGCCAGGGCTGACACATCTCAGTACCCACATACAAGGAGCCAGGGCTGACACATCTCAGTACCCACATACAAGGAGCCAGGGCTGACACATCTCAGTACCCACATACAAGGAGCCAGGGCTGACACATCTCAGTACCCACATACAAGGAGCCAGGGCTGACACATCTCAGTACCCACATACAAGGAGCCAGGGCTGACACATCTCAGTACCCACATACAAGGAGCCAGGGCTGACACATCTCAGTACCCACATACAAGGAGCCAGGGCTGACACATCTCAGTACCCACATACAAGGAGCCAGGGCTGACACATCTCAGTACCCACATACAAGGAGCCAGGGCTGACACATCTCAGTACCCACATACAAGGAGCCAGGGCTGACACATCTCAGTACCCACATACAAGGAGCCAGGGCTGACACATCTCAGTACCCACATACAAGGAGCCAGGGCTGACACATCTCAGTACCCACATACAAGGAGCCAGGGCTGACACATCTCAGTACCCACATACAAGGAGCCAGGGCTGACACATCTCAGTACCCACATACAAGGAGCCAGGGACTGACACATCTCAGTACCCACATACAAGGAGCCAGGGCTGACACATCTCAGTACCCACATACAAGGAGCCAGGGCTGACACATCTCAGTACCCACATACAAGGAGCCAGGACTGACACATCTCAGTACCCACATACAAGGAGCCAGGGCTGACACATCTCAGTACCCACATACAAGGAGCCAGGGCTGACACATCTCAGTACCCACATACAAGGAGCCAGGGCTGACACATCTCAGTACCCACATACAAGGAGCCAGGGCTGACACATCTCAGTACCCACATACAAGGAGCCAGGGCTGACACATCTCAGTACCCACATACAAGGAGCCAGGGCTGACACATCTCAGTACCCACATACAAGGAGCCAGGGCTGACACATCTCAGTACCCACATACAAGGAGCCAGGGCTGACACATCTCAGTACCCACATACAAGGAGCCAGGGCTGACACATCTCAGTACCCACATACAAGGAGCCAGGACTGACACATCTCAGTACCCACATACAAGGAGCCAGGGCTGACACATCTCAGTACCCACATACAAGGAGCCAGGGCTGACACATCTCAGTACCCACATACAAGGAGCCAGGACTGACACATCTCAGTACCCACATACAAGGAGCCAGGGCTGACACATCTCAGTACCCACATACAAGGAGCCAGGGCTGACACATCTCAGTACCCACATACAAGGAGCCAGGGCTGACACATCTCAGTACCCACATACAAGGAGCCAGGGCTGACACATCTCAGTACCCACATACAAGGAGCCAGGGCTGACACATCTCAGTACCCACATACAAGGAGCCAGGGCTGACACATCTCAGTACCCACATACAAGGAGCCAGGGCTGACACATCTCAGTACCCACATACAAGGAGCCAGGGCTGACACATCTCAGTACCCACATACAAGGAGCCAGGGCTGACACATCTCAGTACCCACATACAAGGAGCCAGGGCTGACACATCTCAGTACCCACATACAAGGAGCCAGGGCTGACACATCTCAGTACCCACATACAAGGAGCCAGGGCTGACACATCTCAGTACCCACATACAAGGAGCCAGGGCTGACACATCTCAGTACCCACATACAAGGAGCCAGGGCTGACACATCTCAGTACCCACATACAAGGAGCCAGGGCTGACACATCTCAGTACCCACATACAAGGAGCCAGGGCTGACACATCTCAGTACCCACATACAAGGAGCCAGGGCTGACACATCTCAGTACCCACATACAAGGAGCCAGGGCTGACACATCTCAGTACCCACATACAAGGAGCCAGGGCTGACACATCTCAGTACCCACATACAAGGAGCCAGGGCTGACACATCTCAGTACCCACATACAAGGAGCCAGGGCTGACACATCTCAGTACCCACATACAAGGAGCCAGGGCTGACACATCTCAGTACCCACATACAAGGAGCCAGGGCTGACACATCTCAGTACCCACATACAAGGAGCCAGGGCTGACACATCTCAGTACCCACATACAAGGAGCCAGGGCTGACACATCTCAGTACCCACATACAAGGAGCCAGGGCTGACACATCTCAGTACCCACATACAAGGAGCCAGGGCTGACACATCTCAGTACCCACATACAAGGAGCCAGGGCTGACACATCTCAGTACCCACATACAAGGAGCCAGGGCTGACACATCTCAGTACCCACATACAACATCTATTCTATTATCTGGAGTTTATCTGGAGAGAGTTCCGGGGGTCAACGCCCCCGCGGCCCGGTCTGTGACCAGGCCTCCTTAGGTCAGTGTCCCAGGATGCGACCCACACCAGTCGACTAACACCCAGGTACCCATTTTACTGATGGGGAACATAGACAACAGGTGGAAAGAAACACGTCCAATGTTTCTACTCTGGCTGGGAATCGAACCCAGGCTCTCACCGTGTGAAGCGAGAGCGTTAACCACCAGGCCACCAGAGCCCCAATTCAATTCAAATTCAATTCAAATTTCTTTGTTTAGTTTTTTAGTATTTTTTTTAGTTAGTGAGTTGTTATGATAGATTTTATTTACTTGATGATGTTACTGGAATAATTATCACAATACCTGTGATTACTCTCTCCTTCATTCTCCTGGTTATCACATTCTATATCTCTCTATCCATCTATCTATCTAATCTCGCTCTCTCTCTCTCTCTCTCTCTCTCTCTCTCTCTCTATATATATATATATATATATATATATATATATATATATATATATATATATAGTTCCTTGATAATGTGAGTAGTCACGAAAGCGCTGGGAATTTCTCTATTCTTTCGCAGTGGTTGTTTTGCATATTCTGAAATCACCTGTTTACTGTGATCTTATTGCATATATATATATATATATATATATATATATATATATATATATATATATATATATATATATATATATATATATATATACATACATATGAGTGTGTGTGTACTCACCTAATTGTGGTTGCAGGGGTCGAGACTCAGCTCCTGGCCCCGCCTTTTCACTGACTGCTACTGGGTCCTCTCTCTCTCCCTGCTTCATGAGCTTTATCATACCTCGTCTTAAAACTATGTATGGTTCCTGCCTCCACTACATAACTTGCCAGGTTGTTCCACTTCCTAACAACTCTGTGGCTGAAGATTGAGACACTTATGCAGCATATGGGAATCTTTATTCAGGAAACGTTTCGCCACACAGTGGCTTCATCAGTCCAATACAAAGAGGAAGGCGTAAGGAGAGGAGGAGAATGAGGTAATCAGTCCCTCAACCTGGAGTCGATGTGTTCAGTCCATCAATCTTGTAGAATGTACAGCATAGGGCCGTAGACGTGGCTTATATACTGTAGTGAGGTGACGTGAAGCAGATGGAGGCGGGGTCATAGTGGTACCATCCACTAGTCGAAGTAGGTCTTCGTCCAAAGGTTGAACAAGTGTTGAAGAATTCTTTGTAACAAGACCCCATGATGCTGCCGTGTCTGACAGTTGTGATGAATGGTTTGAAAAACCGACAAGTTGAAGATTGAGACACTTATGCAGCATATGGGAATCTTTATTCAGGAAACGTTTCGCCACACAGTGGCTTCATCAGTCCAATACAAAGAGGAAGGCGTAAGGAGAGGAGGAGAATGAGGTAATCAGTCCCTCAACCTGGAGTCGATGTGTTCAGTCCATCAATCTAGTGGATGGTACCACTATGACCCCGCCTCCATCTGCTTCACGTCACCTCACTACAGTATATAAGCCACGTCTACGGCCCTATGCTGTACATTCTACAAGATTGATGGACTGAACACATCGACTCCAGGTTGAGGGACTGATTACCTCATTCTCCTCCTCTCCTTACGCCTTCCTCTTTGTATTGGACTGATGAAGCCACTGTGTGGCGAAACGTTTCCTGAATAAATATTCCCATATGCTGCATAAGTGTCTCAATCTTCAACTTGTCGGTTTTTCAAACCATTCATCACAACTCTGTGGCTGAAGAAATACTTCCTAATATCCCTTTGATTCATCTGAGTCTTCAACTTCCAATTGTGACCCCTTGTTTCTGTGTCCCATCTCTGGAACATCCTCTCTCTGTCCACCTTATCTATTCCACGCAGTATTTTGTATGTCGTTATCAGAAATCACTCCCTACGAAAGTAAAAGACTGGGCAGGCGATGCAAAATGCCCCCAATAAAAAGTAGGGGCGCCATTGGTACACTAAGGGAAAACACCATAAGTGTCCGGGGCCCAAGACTGTTCAACAGCCTCCCATCAAGCAATAGGGGAATTGCCAATAAGCCTCTGGCTGCCTTCAAGAGAGAGCTAGACAGATACCTAAAGTCAGTGCCGGATCAGCCGGGCTGTGGCTCGTACGTTGGACTGCGTGCGGCCAGCAGTAACAGCCTAGTTGATCAGGCCCTGATCCATCGGGAGGCCTGGTCGTGGGCCGGGCCGCAGGGGCGTTGATCCCCGGAATGACCTCCAGGTAACCTCCAGGTGTGTCTCCCCTGACCCTCCTGTCCTCCAATGTCGTCAGGCCGATTTCCCTCAACCTTTCTTCGTAGGACTAACTGGCCGTGTGTGTCTGTAGGTGTGTGTAGGTGCAAAATAACATTAAAAAAATAGTGAAATTCCAAGTGTTTCGTGATTTCTCAGATTATCACTATTCCTTGATAATGTCTGAGTAGAAGAGAATTTGTCGCCCTTGTGTCCCTGGGTTCCCTGTGTGTACACTTGCTACATATTCCCAGTATTTACAAGCCCTCGGAAATAAAACAGCAGCATGCTACCAGGCCGCCGTGTCTATTGATTTTCTGGGTCTCCCTGAGACAGATGGTGCCATCACCTTTAACTTCGGGTTATCGGAGCTGGGTGTCGCCAGTGTAGGTACACAGTTTATTAAGACATATGCAACTATTAGGTATCTTTATTCCGAAGTGTTTCGCCTACACAGTAGACTTCTTCAGTCGAGTACAGAAAGTTGACAGAAGGAGAGATGTGAAGGTGATATAATCAGTCCACCATCCTGCAGCAACTGCAGCAACACACCTAAAGCCAATAATAACCCAACAAAAAGACTCAGTGAGAATAATCACTAAATCCCATCCCTGGCAACACCCCCCCCCCCCACTCTTCATAGATCTAAACTTACTCCCTGTTCAGTACATCCACACTTACTACTGTGCAGTCTACATCTACAGGACCTTAAATTCCAATATTAACCTTGACCTAAAACGCTTTCTTGATAGTTGTGACAGAACCCACAGGCATAACACCAGACACGAACATCTCTAAGACATTCTCCATGTCCGACTAAACCTTTACAAAAATTCAATGTATGTCAAAGGCCCTAAAATCTGGGACACCCTACCTGAAAACTCTAGAACTGCAGACACATTCATCACCTTCAAAACTACCATCAGAAAACATCTTATCTCCCTGATACACCCTGTCAACTAATTACACGAATACCACCTGGTGGTTCACACTTACACTCACTCACCCATTTGACCATAAACAGAAATATCAATCTCAAGGGACTAGTACCGAACTTGCACACGAAAATCACTCACTACGAAAGCAAAAGACTTGGCAGACGATGCACCATCCCCCCAATGAAAAGCAGGGGTGTCACTAGCACGTTAAGAGACCATACAATAAGTGTCAGGGGCCCGAGACTGTTCAACTGCCTCCCAGCACACATAAGGGGGATTACCAACAGACCCCTGGCAGTCTTCAAGCTGGCACTGGACAAGCACCTAAAGTCAGTTCCTGATCAGCCGGGCTGTGGCTCGTACGTTGGTTTGCGTGCAGCCAGCAGCAACAGCCTGGTTGATCAGGCGCTGATCCACCAGGAGGCCTGGTCACAGACCGGGCCGCGGGGGCATTGACCCCCGAAACTCTCTCCAGGTAAACTCCAGGTAACTAGTCATAAGTTGGTCTGTGATACTCCAATACTGAAACTATGTACTGTGCCAAAACAAAAGCATTTACATTGCTAAACTCACAAACTAGTATTTAGTCACTTAGCCATAATACCAACTTACCTCATAATTTGTAATATTTTAAAATTAAGAATTAATCTAAGTCTGCCCGAAATGCCTAGCCATGCTAGGTGTTCTAGTGGTACACTCTGTAATTATTATTTTACTACATGTAAACCACACAATAACCAAATTCTGTAAACTCAGCATTGTAATCCTTATAGAGAATAAACTTTGAATTTGAATTTGAAAACGTAGTTTTGAGGTTGTCTGACCACCTCTGATTACATTGTCTTCAAATATCTTCCGCTTCTGTCAACTTTCTGTACTCGACTGAAGAAGTCTACTGTGTAGGCGAAACACTTCAGAATAAATATACCTAACTGTTGCCCATGTGTCTTACTGACCAACCTGTCGGTACTGTATACCATTTTGAGATTCAGGTAGACAAGTGTACTACCATGCTATGCGCTTTACTGTCTTTCCAGGATACCATGGTAGGGCGAGATTTTGTTCGAATTTTTATCCTCGGAGGGTTAGGCACCCAGGATAACCCAAGAAAGTCAGTGGGTCATCGAGGACTGTCTGTTTTATTTCCATTGTAGTCCTTAGTCTTGTCCCCCAGGGTGCCACCCACACCAGTCCAATAATACCCAGGTGCCTACTTGCTAGGTGAGCGGGGTAAAAGGTGTAAGGAAACGCGTCGAAATGTTTCCACCCCTGCCAGGAATAGAACCCGGGCCTTCTGCTTCCATACAGTTGTTTTAGGCTGCCATGGGGGTCTGGGTAGCCAAGGTTTCCCTTCTGATGAACAGCGGGTTGTGGCGAGACTTCGCTGGATGATATTATAGATGTTATCACGTCTTTCATTCAGTCCTTCTGGTCTGTGGTAAAAGAATTTATGGTGCCCAAACTATCTGCCGATGCACTGCATATAGACAGCTAGATGAAGGGCATTACCAGTGCCACTGGTCTGAGGGTTGATCCGAGTGCCCATGGAGGAATTAGGGAGAGCCAGGAGGCAATACCCAGCATGTGGAGCTCTTACTGCCGGATACCAGGCATTCTCTTGAAGCATTACCCAGCAACATGTTCAGAATTTTACAGTGAGGCTATCCTGTTATGACCTGTTAACCTTCAGGACGAGTAGGTCAGTGAGGCTATCCTGTTATGACCTATTGACCTTCAGGACGAGTAGGTCAGTGAGGCTATCCTGTTGTGACCTGTTGACCTTCAGGACGAGTAGGTCAGTGAGGCTATCCTGTTATGACCTGTTGACCTTCAGGACGAGTAGGTCTGCTTGCAGAGTTTGCAGAGATATCTTATTGTTTTACCTCTTTGATATCTCACTGTTCTGCTCACTTGATATCTCACCACAAAATATTTCAAGCTTCCTACGACTACTTCCCTCACTAGTTTGCTTGATGCAGTTCGCATTGATTAAAAATGCAGGTAACATTGTCTGTGCTGCCTTGGGTACTCGCATTCCTTCCTCTCTAACTACGAGTTATTTTATCTCATTTTTGATCTTTCAGTGACAGATTTAATGTTTTTCTGAGTATCGATTTCAAGAGATTGGCGTATTAATTTTTCTTGTTGTCAAAGGAAGGTGTTCATCTTATGCAAAAAGTTAGTGTGAGTTGGGTTAGACACCTTGTGAGAAGATCAAGGCATCATGGATATCCAAATCACATCCTCTGCAGCGTCCACTTCACGTCGTCAGTTCGTTGTCGATGACTGTGTTAATCGCCTGGCGACCCAGAGCCGCTCTTAGTAGGATGGTGTCAGTAAGGGTGGTAGTCGAGGCTTCTGGTAAGATGGATCTAACAGCAGTAGTGATTAGCTGGTTTGTCGAGAAGCTTTCACATTTCGAAGGCTTGAGGACACTTCACCAGTCGAAGGTCTACTAGACGGGTTTTTTCTGCACCTGGCAGGCCATCATCGAGGTTTGGCTGTATGAATTATGTTATCGCTCCGAACATGAGGACTGGGGCGAGTGCATCTATCCTCTGGACGACCTCTAACAGGGTAATTTCATTCTTGCTGAACAACGAAGTCGAGTTTTTGCTGCACCGATTTGAAACAGATGAGGAAAGTCTACGGAAGTGCTCTCGAACAGATCCGATAACCACGTCTCTGTTAACTAGGATAAATATATATTCCATGCCTAGTGTAACTGTGTCCTAATCTTCTGGCAAGTCCTTGATATAAGCCCCTATTGTACGAGCCGCTGCTTCACAGCCATGAGAGATCCTAACGACAAGTTGGTGCGGGTGAACCAGACTACCTGCTTCTATGTAGATGTGTTTGATAACCTCTTTGACAACGAGACAGCAGAAGGTGTTATTAACAACGAAGGGCCTGATTCCCTCAGCTCTCTATTTCAAGGGACATAATGATGCACTGAAGAACGGCTTTTTTATCAGGTAGTATCTCAGCAAGACAGCTGTTGACAAACTCTGTTAGCTCCGTAATGAGAATGTTCGTGGATGTACCAAGCACTTCAATCATCTCTTTGATGTGCCGTGGTCATTTTCCTATGTAACCATCGCGGAAACTGTTGGGAATGAAACAATGGCTTTATGAACACTTTACTTTTGCAAAATTCATGAGCCTATGATGGAGTTATTAACGGTAGAATTGTTGTTGGGGACATTTGCCGCCCAGGGTGGTTGTTTGTCTCTCAGTATCAGAGCTGTGGTAACATCTCTGGGAATGATTGTGTAATCATTGGTAATTATTCTGATTACCCCAGCTGTGTTGCCCTCTTCTACAGTTTTGCCGACCTATGTGTCAGCTTTCTCGTTGCAGTGGCACTTTGCCTGGGTCTGCCTCGGCGATTCATTCGCTTTTTTCGCAAATGGATCAAGTTACTGCTTTGGGAACGTTACCTATTATTGTCTCGATGACTGACCAAGTTAGGAATTTGTCGCCTCTGTGGGTAATCCTAAACAAGCGTTACCAAATAAAAGCATATTAGGACAGACATTAACGATGCCTCGGACTTCTAAGTTGCTATAGCCTGATTTTAGATTTTGCCACCGAAGTGGCTAGTTTATTGTGCACCCCATATCCATCCTGTGGACGGTAGCGCGAGAGCATATGGATACACAAAAGGCCTAGGAACTAGGCCCCAAAGGGTTAACAGGAATACATATGGATTTATATCTACATATCTATAGTTCACTTATCTGTTACAAGCAAATTTAGGAAATTTGCTTAGTATATCTGGTATCTTATTTTCATTAATAAGATATCTTGGCATGTCACAGGTTATTATACTGTCTGTCTCTGTATTCCTCAATGAGTGGACAATTAAGCACATAGTGTTCAAGACAGTGACCATATGCCTAATCACATAATTTACATTTAGTTTGATCATCATCTGTGTGTCTCCCAAACTGCCAGAAGTACTTGTAACCAAGCCTAAGCCTGGCCACTACAACATCAGTCAGTCTGTTCACATTGCAATAGCCTGAGATCTGTGAATTTACGTAGAGAATATAAACAACGTTATTGCGGGATATGACACGGGGTTCTGCACGCACCATATTTGAGACCCACCAGTAAGTTCATTTAGTACAGTTAAACATATATACATTTACATAGATTATCATACATAGTAATATATGTGTAAATTAGCTATTTCAACTCCTACAAAAAGTCAAAGTGACTTATTTCCATTGGAGTTCTGACTTATTTCCATAGGTTAGCGCAACTAATTAGGTTGCCAGTAAGGAGTTGCTAGTAGGGACTGTGGGTATTGCTCGTTGCAGAGGTTACCTGACACACCTAATGTGTGTGCCAACAACCACATTACTAATGAGTCTGACATGCTTGACATAATGACTTCAACCTCCAACCTCACTGTTGTTTCCTTGGCTCTGTCACTCCAACCTCACTGTTGTTTCCTTGGCTCTGTCACTCCAACCTCACTGTTGTTTCCTTGGCTCTGTCACTCCAACCTCACTGTTGTTTCCTTGGCTCTGTCACCCCAACCTCACTGTTGTTTCCTTGGCTCTGTCACTCCAACCTCACTGTTGTTTCCTTGGCTCTGTCACCCCAACCTCACTGTTGTTTCCTTGGCTCTGTCACTACCTGCAAAATACCCTACCATTTCTCCTGACCCAGTTATTTATAACTGTAAATAGGTTGTGAGCTGCTTCTCGTGGACCAGTTAGCTGTTTCAATGTTGAGCTCCAGCTCCCAGTCAATCAGTTCATGTGTTTAGAAAGGTTGACCTCCAGTTTCTGGGACTCCCACACATCAACAACTCCCATACATCAACAACTCACTCCCACACACCAACAACTCCCACACACCAACAACTCACTCCCACACAGCAACAACTCCCACACACCAACAACTCCCACACACCAACAACTCACTCCCACAACCTCATCATACGCACGTCCTTGATTAGTTAGGTTTATATGATTATTATGTACCCCATACCCATCCTGTGGGTGGTAGTCACCCCATACCCATCCTGTGGGTGGTAGTCACCCCATACCCATCCTGTGGGTGGTAGTCACCCCATACCCATCCTGTGGGTGGTAGTCACCCCATACCCATCCTGTGGGTGGTAGTCACCCCATACCCATCCTGTGGGCGGTAGTCACCCCATACCCATCCTGTGGGCGGTAGTCACACCATACCCATCCTGTGGGTGGTAGTCACCCCATACCCATCCTGTGGGCGGTAGTCACCCCATACCCATCCTGTGGGCGGTAGTCACCCCATACCCATCCTGTGGGCGGTAGTCACCCCATACCCATCCTGTGGGCGGTAGTCACCCCATACCCATCCTGTGGGCGGTAGTCACCCCATACCCATCCTGTGGGCGGTAGTCACCCCATACCCATCCTGTGGGCGGTAGTCACCCCATACCCATCCTGTGGGCGGTAGTCACCCCATACCCATCCTGTGGACGGTAGTCAAAAGATTACAGAGGTACATA